>NC_090321.1:40928117-41120617 GCF_040869045.1 Eurosta solidaginis | reverse complement strand
TTGAGCTGACTGTACGTTTTTAAGTAAGCCATTTTATGTGACACCACAAGCATACACACATACACACACATATATATATAGCATATGATGGCACTTAAACAATCGCCCTCACTTTTTTCGAATATCAGTTCCATATCCTTGCGTATCCTTGCATATCATTCTTTCACATGCTTACTTAACAATACCAATTTCCAATACAAATATCTCCCCTTCAAATCATTCAATGCTTTGCGTGTTGTTAACATTTTTTGTGGCAAATTTCTAGTTTTATACTTTTCAAATCGGAAAAGTTGCTGCGTCAGTTATGTTAAAAAGTAACTATCCAATGTTGAGTATAAAATGTTAGTGTATGAATTTTCATATGGTGGACTGTAGATGTGGATTTACTCGAGTATGGCTTTTGCTTCATGGCATTTGCTTTTCAATGGATTTTGCTTTTGGCCATCACGCATAACGGTATTAGAAAACGACATACATAAATAATTTATGTTTAAAAGAGGGAGATAAGAGTGTGATAGTTATATTAGGTGCAGGATTAAAGTGCTGGATAACGTAGGAGAAGGAATTTTTATGGGTTGTGTCGAAAATTGAGATTTATGAAATAATGGTGAGCATAGCGAGAGATTGTGATTTGTTGTAGAATATAATGCCATAGAATAGAACACCTAGTACAATAGAAGAGATTGCAGGACATATAAGTTGACCATAGTGGGTTAAGTGAGTTAGCATACTGACGCGGTAGGAGTGTCTGTCCTAAAAGGCTAATAAATGGATCCCGAGACTATCAGTGCTAGTAGCGGAAAAGGACTGCCTGTATTTGTAACACTCGCTAAGCCTTCGGGCAGTGTTTTTTTCCGCTAAAACAAATATAACTTAGAAGGTGTCTGCAATAACATACGAACCGACACTAGCTTCCTAAATTTTAGATTACATCGAGATAGTGACGAATATTTAAGAAATAAATTTAATATGGAATAAAATATGGTGAGAAGGCAACCCTATTTGAAAATATATTTTTCGGAATACGACATAAATTCCATTACATTTCCATGGAACGGCTCTTCATCGTATCATTATTTTTATTCAATAAGAACTCTCAAGCCAGTAATCCAAAAAGAAAACACTACCTTTTTCTCTGATATGTGCTCCAAAGTTCAGGCGACCTTAGTGATCTAAAGAAGTAATTGCGAGGGACTTGAGAGATAATCATTTATTTTGTAGCATTTTTGTGTTCATATGTAGCTTAACTTTCATGATTTTGTAGTCATCTGCCTAAGAAGCTTCTTTCCACAGAGTTTTAATGTGTAAAAATTTCAAGCGTCTTCGCTATTGGCCAAAGTAATGATATCGCTAGATATGATTCTTCTTTGTCTGGCTGTTTTCTTCGTTGACTGAAAGTGTTGAGCTTTCTCTTTCCAATTTTTCAGTGATAACAAAGTACAGATAAAGATTCAAAACATGCTCAAGGTAGCTGAATCCCTCATCGTAAAGGTGTTACAGTATTGGTATTGCTATGCCATGGAGTTCAAGGCTTTGCCTCTTGGATGGCGTTCACAATCTCTGTGGTTGCTGTAGTACTGAGGGCAACATAAATTTTGTCTTCTTACCTGTTGGCCTCATTGTACTGCCGAACGTCGAAATCCGAAAACCACTTCAAAAATTGTTGTCAGGAGTCCCTTAAGAAATCTTTTGGATACGACTAAACTTCGTCATCAAAAGCGATAGATATTTTGTCATTATATTATGAAAAGAAAGCAAAAGAAAGGAACAAAAATAGGCAATACAATCAATATGTTATCGAAAAACTATACATTTGTTATTGAAAAGTTATCGAAAATTAATTGATTTGTTGTCAAAAACTTAACGATTTGTTATCGGGGTTTTTTCCATCCGTTATCGACAGCTGATCGGTTTGTTATGAATGAGATACCGATTAAATTTCAATAAAAAAGCAACGACTCATCTGTAATCCGTCGATAACAAGCCGATAGGAAGGCAATATCAAGCCGATGACTCGGCAAAAATCTCGGTTTCCGGAATAGGTCGATAATGAAACAATAACTTGTTGTTATTGTATTGCAGAAGTGCTTTACCCCATTCAATAGGTGCGACTACACACAAATTGTCATCAATATCCTCTAGCAGGAGTTCGAAAAAACTTGCAGTTTCAACAGTGGTGGACCAAAGACATAAGGGTGTTGGAAGCGTTGGTTTCACAATTGCAATTTGAAAATATAATTGGTGTCATGTGGGGATACGTTACAAGCAGGACATATGTACATTCTGTTTGTCGGGTTTTGATTCTCGATAGGTAAGAGTTTAACCTGTTACAGTAGGGTCTAGATCGAAGTTGAGCTAGAGTGACGTGCGTCTACCTGGGCTTATTGCTTTTCTCTATTACGAGTTAAGGGCATGTGACTTTAAGAAAGGGGTACGCCGGTAAATTCCTGGCATTAAAATAACATGTCGATATCGGCTGCTACCGATAAGAAAACCGACAAAGCACTTCTCAAATAACCCGTAATTTTTGTGTCTGCAAAGTTGTCTCTATTTTAGTTAAACTTCAATCCCTGAGCAAGTTCCAGTTAATTAAAAAAAGTTTTCTTCACGTGTACTTGGTACTCGCGGTTTATTAAGGACAAATTAAACTTCCTTAACCCTAACGCCATTGTCGTAACCATACCCATATCCATATCCATCTCCAATGTGATCGATTAATGGTGCCTTAACCTAAAAATCGAGCAAATTTCATAAAAATGAAGAAAACGCAAAAAATTACAAACATATTCCACAAAAAATAAGTGTCTTAGTCAAAACGTATCCAAAACAATAAATAAAATATACAAAAAGTTAATAAATTCACCAACTCAAATCTTTTTAGGTTATGGATATGGCGAAAAACCAAAAACCAATTAGTTGGCTATGGTATGGTTATGGCGTTAGCGTTATGGTATGGCACCATTAATCGATTACATTGATTTCCATAAGGTTTGTTCGATCAGCTGTTTTATCTGGTTATGGTTTTATGGTTATAAGTCACCATTAATTAGCCCTTTATTTAGTTGTGTTGAGTGTTATGCGGGAACTCTGAATAAAACAACATCAGCACTGACATTGAATTGACCTTGTAGAAATTTGCTTGTACTTTTTAAGTGAAACAAATAAAAAAAGAAACTTAAAATGCACAAAAGCAACGAAAGAAAAAATAAAATAGCATGAAGCGGTCATAAAGCTAAAAAATATAACAAAATAGTAATAGCGACAGTAACAAATAAAGAAAAAAACAAATATGGGAGGAGTGCTAAATGCATTTTCCTGCTAAGTAAAACTACAGAAAATGGAGTATGCTTCATTACCACTCATAGAAAAAACGCAAATAAAAAGTAGCGTAGTTGCATGCAAGTGCTAAGTACACAAAGCATACAAAAGACCTGTAACTGCGTTATATCCTGCTTAATGCGTGACACACCTACCTATTTGCTATTTGACAAAAACAAATATTTTTTAAATTTACTGATCCAGTGTTTTATATGTACTGCCCTTATTTCCTTTTTATAATCACGCTAAACTTTTATTTAAACAAGTAAGGAAGGCTAAGTTCGGGTGTAACCGAACATTACATACTCAGTTGAGAGCTATAGAGACAAAATAAGGAAAATCACCATGTAGGAAAATGAACCTAGGGTAACCCTGGAATGTGGTTGTATGAAATGTGTATCAAATGGAAGGTATTAAAGAGTATTTTATGAGGGAGTGGGCCATAGTTCTATGGATGGACGCCATTTAGGGATATCGCCATAAAGGTGGACCAGGGCTGACTCCAGAATTTGTTTGTACGATATGGGTATCAAACGAAAGGTGTTACTGAAAATTTTAAGACGGAGTGGGCATTAGGTCTATAGGTGGACGCCTTTTCGAGATATCGCCATTAGGGTGGGCCAGGGTGACTCTAGAATGTGTTTGTACGATATGGGTATCAAATGAAAGGTGGTAATGAGTATTTTAAAAGGGAGTAATCCTTAGTTCTATAGGTGGACGCCTTTTCGAGATATCGCCCTAAAGGTGGACCAAGGGTGACTCTAGAATGTTTGTACGATATGGGTATCAAACGAAAGGTGTTACTGAGCATTTTAAGAGGGAGTGGGCATTAGGTCTATAGGTGGACGCTTTTTCAAGATATCGCCATAAAGGTGGACCAGGGGTGACTCTAGAATGTGTTTGTACGATATGGGTATCAAACGAAAGGTGTTACTGAGCATTTTAAGAGGGAGTGGGCATTAGGTCTATAGGTGGACGTCTTTTCAAGATATCGCCATAAAGGTGGACCAGGGGTGACTCTAGAATGTGTTTGTACGATATGGGTATCAAACGAAAGGTGTTACTGAGCATTTTAAGAGGGAATGGGCATTAGGTCTATAGGTGGACGCCTTTTCGAGATATCGCCATTAGGGTGGGCCAGGGTGACTCTAGAATGTTTGTACGATATGGGTATCAAACGAAAGATGTTACTGAGCATTTTAAGAGGGAGTGAGCATTAGGTTTATAGGTGGACGCCTTTTCGAGATATCGCCATTAGGGTGGGCCAGGGGTAGACTCTAGAATGTTTGTACGATATGGGTATCAAACGAAAGGTGTTACTGAGCATTTTAAGAGGGAGTGGGCATTAGGTCTATAGGTGGGCGCCTTTTCGAGATATCGCCATTAGGGTGGGCCAGGGGTGACTCTAGAATGTTTGTACGATATGGGTATCAAACGAAAGGTGTTACTGAGCATTTTAAGAGGGAGTGGGCATTAGGTCTATAGGTGGACGCCTTTTCGAGATATCACCATAAAGGTGGACCAAGGGTGACTCTAGAATGTTTGTACGATATGGGTATCAAACGAAAGGTGTTACTGAGCATTTTAAGAGGGAGTGGGCATTAGGTCTATAGTTGGACGCCTTTTCAAGATGTCGCCATTAGGGTGGGCCAGGGTGACTCTAGAATGTGTTTGTACGATATGGGTATCAAATGAAAGGTGGTAATGAGTATTTTAAAAGGGAGTAATCCTTAGTTCTATAGGTGGACGCCTTTTCGAGATATCGCCATTAGGGTGGGCCAGGGATGACTCTAGAATGTTTGTACGATATGGGTATCAAACGGAAGGTGTTATTGAGCATTTTAAGAGGGAGTGGGTATTAGGTCTATAGGTGGACGCCTTTTCGAGATATCGCCATTAGGGTGGGCCAGGGGTGACTCTAGAATGTGTTTGTACGATATGGATATCAAATTAAAGGTATTAATGAGGGTTTTAAAAGCGAGCGGCCCTTAGATGTATATGTGAAGGCGTTTTAGCGATATCGACCAAAATGTGGACCAGGTGATCCAGAAAATCATCTGTCGGGTACTGCTAATTTATTTATATATGCAATACCACTAACAGTATTCCTGCCAAGATTCCAAGGGCTGTTGATTTCGCCTTGTAGAACTTTTTCATTTTCTTCTACTTAATATGGTAGGTGTCACACCCATTTTACAAAGTGTTTTCCAAAGTTATATTTTGCGTCAATAAACCAATGCAATTACCATGTTTCTTCCCTTTTTTCGTATTTGGTATAGAATTATGAAATTTTTTTCATTTTTCGTAATTTTCGATATCGGTAAAGTGGGCGTGGTTATGGTCGGATTTCGGCCATTTTTTATACCAAGATAAAGTGAGTTCAGATAAGTACGTGGACTAAGTTTAGTAAAGATATATCGGTTTTGCTCAAGTTATTGTGTTAACGGCCGAGCGAAGGACAGACGGTGGACTGTGTATAAAAACTGGGCGTGTCTTCCACCGATTTCGCCCATTTTCACAGAAAATAGTTACCGTCATAGAATCTATGCCTCTACCAAATTTAAGAAGGATTGGTAAATTTTTGTTCGACTTATGGCATTAAAAGTATTCTAGACAAACTAAATGAAAATGGGCGGAGCCACGCCCATTTTGAAATTTTCTTTTATTTTTCTATTCTGTTACATCATATCATTACTGGAATTGAATTTTGACTTAATTTACTTATATACAGTAAAGATATTAAATTTTTTGTTGAAATTTGAATTTAAAAAATTTTTTTTTTAAAAAAGTGGGCGTTTTCTTCATCCAATTTTGCTAATTTTTATTTAGCACATATATAGTAATAGTAGTAACGTTCCTGCCAAATTTCATCATGATATCTTCAACGACTGCCAAATGACAGCTTGCAAAACTTTTAAATTACCTTCTTGTAAAAGTGGGCAGTGCTACGCCCATTGTCCAAAATCTTACTAATTTTCTATTCTGCGTCATAACGTCATCTACCAAGTTTCATCGCTTTATCCGCCTTTGGCAATGAATTATCGCATTTTTTCGGTTTTTCGAAATTTTCGATATCGAAAAAGTGGGCGTGGTTATAGTCCGATATCGTTCATTTTAAATAGCGATCTGAGATGAGTGCCCAGGAAGCTATATACCAAATTTCATCAAGATACCTCAAAATTTACTCAAGTTATCGTGTTAACGGACGGACGGACGGACGGACATGGCTCAATCAAATTTTTTTTCGATACTGATGATTTTGATATATGGAAGTCTATATCTATCTCGATTCCTTTATACCTGTACAACCAACCGTTATCCAATCAAAGTTAATATACTCTGTGAGCTCTGCTCAACTGAGTATAAAAAAGAAGAGAAAAAGATGAAAGACGGAAAGCTGAATAACTGCAAAAGTTCGATTGAATTGCAGTCAATTTTGCGCGTAGAAAATCCACTTACCGATGACACACACACATACACAAGTTACTACAAAAGTAACGTATGTATTCCAAAAAGTGGGGTGAAATACCCTGCAAAAAATCATGCGATTAATCCTTAAGGAGCGTGATCTTCGATTTTTCTCTTTTGTCTTCATTGGGGTATAATTTATCCCCTCTATACCTTTTCCAGTTTAAGTTCAGAAAAGTATAATTCAAGATGAGAATTTCCAATTTAAATTCAGAAATTTACAATTAAAGTTCAGAAAGAAACAATTCAATTTCAGAATTTCTTATTCAAGTTCAGAAAATTATAATTCAAGTCTGAAAATTACAATTCAAGATCAGAAAATTTGTCGGGTATTTTTTTCTTGCATCCAATAGAAATAAATGTATGTAAGGGTATAACCTTCTAAACAAATCCAGGGCGAGCACACGCAAACCAATAGCAGTCTGCACCGGTCATTGGGCAGTAGGTACGCATGCGGAAAAGATGGGCATTCCGTATAACGACTACTGCAGAAGCTGCAAAAATCCAAATGCCAGGCAGACAGTAGAACACTTTATGTGTAAATGACCGGCTCTAGCTAGAGCCCGGCTAAGGTTCCTTGGAACCCCGTTTCTAGAAGATCTCAGAGTGTTATCTGTGATAGCAATCCCGAATATTCTTAATTTTATCAACAACTCTGGCTGGTTGTAATACATTGACCGTAACATTCCGTAGGTTTTTAGACGAGTTACATGGCATCAAAACGGCTTAAAATAGCTACTTGGGCGACCAGGGTCGCAGCCGTTTCACCTACCTAAGGGTATCTATCTGTTAAGGAAGTATTGGACTTTTTAACTCATTTAAATCAATTTTTCTCTCGTTAAGGAGGCGGAGAAAAAAGTACCATTTCTTCTCTTCTCTCTCATCAGCTGCAAATCCATCAACTAAGGTCAGGTTAAGGTTTGGCTATTTCGTAACAAATCACGCCAGTTTTCTTTGTTTTGCGGTAACTGACGGCGATTGCCAGCATCATGGGAGGTCAAGTTTTTCTCCACCTACTTCTCGCAACTCTGTGAAGGTATCTTCCTTCCTTCCACTGCTTCCAAACTGCGGGTTCGACTGAAGTACTTTCTTGGCCGGAGCGTCCTCATGCACTTGTTGGAAAGAGCTATCCTCCGTTTGATTTCTATGTAGGCTCGGGATGTACACACCTTAAAGAAAACTTGAAGTATCAACACTTGCAATTAACATATAAGTATAACATTATGCATATATAGTATGAATTGGAATAACTTTTAAAAATTAACACCCTACTTATAAATTTCTGAATTTTAACTGTAATTTTCTGAAATTGCATTGTAATTTTCTGAACTTGAAATGTAAATTCTGAACTTGAATTGTAATTTTCTGAACTTGAGTTATAATTTTCTGAATTTGAATTGGAATTTCAGAACTTGAATAGGAAATTCTTAATTTAAATTTTCCTCTGCTTGAATTGGAAATTCTTAACTTAAATTGTAATTTTCTGAGCTTGAAGTGTAATTGTCTGAACTTAAATTGGAAATTTTTAACTTAAATTGTAATTTTCTGAACTTGAATTGTAATTTTCTGAACTTAAATTATAATTTTCTGAATTTGAATTGGAATTTCTGAACTTGAATTGGAGTTTTCTGAACTTGAATATGAAATTCTTAACTTAAATTGTAATTTTCTGAACTTGAAGCGTAATTTTTTGAACTTGAATTGGAAATTCGGAACTTGAATTGTAATTTTCTGAACTTGAATAGGAAATTCTTAACTTAAATTGTAATTTTCTTAACTTGAAATGTAATTTTCTGAACTTGAAGTTTTATTTTTTGAACTCGAATTGTAAATTTCTGTACTTAAACTGGAAAAGGTGTAGTTCCTTTTGGATACAGTTTGTATAAGTCGGTTTGAAACTTATGTAGCAAATTTTAAGAAACAATAAAAAGAAAAAGAAAACGAAACGAAATATGTAAAATAAAGAACAACATTCGTTGTAGTTCTATAAATAGAACAAAAATAGCAACAATACCAAGTTTCTCTGAAACCGCCTTACAAACATGCAAAACTTCAACACATAATTTACATACGAAGTATGCAATGTGTATAAGATTAAATTATGCAAAAAGAAAGCAATTGGGAAAAACTTTACAACAACAACTAAGGCATGACGTAGCTGAATGCGTTTGTAACCATTTCAACTATCGTAGGAGTGCGGGTTCGACGCCCACTCCCGGGAGAAAAGGCTTTGAAGAGATTTACAAGGTACAATCGAAACAGCTGTCGCCTTGCCCGTTCTGATGTCACGTTGTTTAAATTTTTTCCAAATTATTAAATAAATTATAAAATTAAAAAAATGGTTTCAAATAAATGTTTTCATTCATTAAAAAAAAAAAAAACCAAAAAAAAAAAAGCAATACGGGCAATCCCCGATTAAATCATGCAAAAAACAAATTAATTCACACATATCCGGAGCCACATACCGAGCCTAACATACCAGTATCGTAGGTTTTGTTATCGCAGGATTTTTTTTTATATTTTTCTACAATACAAATGCGAAATAGAAAATAAAAATATTGTATTAGAGATTAGAAATATTATAAAATCGTTAAGACTTCTTGTATAGGTAGAAAGAGAACTTATACGACAATGCTTGTAGGCGAAGAAAGAGTATCTGTTCGATAGTACCCGCAGGGTTACGAAGAGGGTCTACGCGACAGTAATCAAAGAGGTGCAAAGAGGACCCATTCGACGTAACCCATTGGGGTATAAAGAAGACTTTCGAACAGTACCTCTTAAGGGTATAAATCACAGTAGAAAGAGGATCTGTCCGCTAGTACTCTACAGTACAAAGAGGACCTGATCGACAATACCCATAGGGGTACAAAGAAGGCCTGTACGACAGGCCTTGAGCGATAAAGTTTTGTCGGAACCGAACGCATTTTGTCCACAATTCATAATTTGGTCTTCGGTTGGGAATGCGAAAGCGAGCACAAAGACGAGCGCACAAACACAAATCCCTGCAGACGTTTATGAAGCCATCAAATAGGAGCATTCCAAAGCAGACGGCTCAGTAGCCACGCCCAAAGGAAAAAAAGGAATCCTCATCACCAACTTGTGTAATGTTCTTTCACTATCTCTGCTGCATTAGAATTTTGCAGCGGATCATTAATACTTGCGCTTCAGAGTTCAAATTATGGGCTCAGCTTCAAATCTCTCCTTACCTTCTTTGTCATCTATTATTGGTTCTTAATTTGGAGATGCTTTCATTTTCAAACTAACATAACCATTAGTGATCTATGGTCGCGGACTTGTCTCCATTTGACTCCTTATTGATATGAAAAGGCACGAGTGGTCATATCTTCCCATTTGGTTACAAAGGGGCCTGGTCCTATCGATCCCTTTCGGATGTAAATGGATACAATTAGTCTCTTCATAGGACATGCTCAAACAAAAGGGAACAGTTCATCTCATACAAAGAGATCAAAACTGGCATTGGTAGCATACTCTTTTGCCACTCATCCCGGATTCATCCTAGACTAATCGCATTTTTTGCAGTGTAATAATAAAAAATAAAAACCAACGTGTCTCTCTTAATGTGACAGTCAACATGCTGAAGGACACGATCCTAAAGTCAAATTCGCAACAGGAGTTCAACACAAATACTTGTTTGCTTACCAAGCTTCACGACAATACGCGATAATTTCCAATACATATGCACATACATTTATTACTAGTTTCCTTTATGAACAGCATGTGGCAGGTGGTATTATTGACATTTAGTTTTGCAAAATAAAGTTGAAAGTAAACTAAAGTGCTTAAAGGATTTCCGATGCTATTAAACGCATACTGTGTATTGTAGGTGTATGAAAATGTATGCACACAAACACAAACATACATAGATACCTTTCTGCATTTACTCAATTCGCGAATTGTCTTGACGCTCATCAACTTTCACTAGATTAGCATTGTGCCAATGTGTAATTCACTGACAAAGCATAAACTGTTAAATTGCGTTGTTGCGGTGCACCGTGGCGTATACGCAATTTTACCTTTGGTTACTGCGGATGAGGCACTGTGGGCTGGTTTGCGGAAAAAGCGGTAAAATAAAAAATTTAAATTCATATTTTTATATCAGCTTTTGATGTGTAAATATTGTAACGAATTTAGGGAAATTCTTCTGCTAACGTTCGAATCGCTAAATTGTCGAATAAATTACTTCAATATTCAGTATTGCAAACTGGTCTTTATTTAGATTACTTTGGGAGTACTGCACTTGTTGTTGTTGTTTTTATTGTAGCGATAAGGTTGCTCCCCGAAGGCTTTGGGGAGTGTTATCTATGTGATAGTCCTTTGCCGGATACAGATCCGGTACGCTCCGGTACCACAGCACCATTAAGGTGCTAGCCCGACCATCTCGGGAACGATTTATGTGGCCAAATTAAACCTTCGTGCAATTCCCTCCCTCCCCACCCCCAAGTTCCATGAGAAGCTTGGGGTCACCAGAGCCTCGTCTGTTAGTGAAACAGGATTCGCGGCGGATAGGTGAGGTTGACAATTGGGTTTGGAGAAGCTATATATTGCGCTGGCAACCTGAAGGGTTGCGCTACAGAACCACTTGAATCTGGTATTTTAGTCGCCTCTTACGACAGGCATACCTACCTAGTACTGCACTTCACAACTAATAGTGTGTTTAAATCAAACTGATTCGTCATTCCTCAGCTTGCGCTGCTTTTATACTCTCGGGTTTCTCGTTCACCAATTTCTCCTAAGGTCTAGTCATTTCGGGAAAAGTTCGAGAACAATTGTATCTCACGCTTGGTTACGAGCTATATACATGTATATTTGTAGTTCATGCTTTTCTTATAGCCATATGCGTGTGTATGTGTAACTAACTACTTCTGTTGATGAGTACATGTGTGTGTGTGAGAGATATCTCTTCGTTGCTTTGTACATAAGTGTTGCCGCTTGCTTTTTTTTGTTGTTGCGATTATTTACTAACAGCATAGTGATGCTAATATTCACCACAATATCTTTGCTTACGTAAGGTAAGTGCAAGCGTAATATTTGGAAGTGATATGCTGTGTGGAGGTATCTAGAAAGTGAGTTTAGGCGTGAAGTATGGGTGTTATAAGAGGAAATAAGGGAAAGGCAAGAGAAAATTAAATTGACGGCTAAGAAAGGAAAAAAACCAAAATCGGGACCAGACGGCGCGTTACCTATTGGCCATCGAAAAGTTAGCAGTTTTTTATCGATAACAACCGTAGTCGCTGAGTTATCACATTTTTATCATAGGATTATGGGCGTGTTATCCATTTATTTTACACGAGTTAACGGTTTGTGATTGGCGTTTTATCGATGAGAAATAAATGAGTTAACGATTTGTTTTCGAAGTTGAAGAAAACCAAAAATGGAACCGGACGACTAGTATAGATTTGTTATCGAACTGTTAAGAGCTTGTTATCGATAACAACCGCAATAGGTAAGTCACTGGTCTTTTATCAACGGATTATGGGCGCCTAGTTTATTTCTCTTCGAAGAGCTATCGGTTCGCTATCCATTTGTTACCGATTTGTTATTTTAGGGAAGAGAAATAGGCGAGCTATCGATTCGTTATAGAAGTTTAATAAATTTGCTATCGATAACAACTGGTATTGATGAGGTGTATGCTTTTATTAATGGTTTATCGATGAATCGTCGGTAGTTATCCACTAGTTATCGAAAAGTTATCGAGAAGTTATCAATTTTTTATAGAAAACATATGGATTTGCCAGCGAAAATGCATCGATTTTTATCGAGCATTGCCGATTTATTAGCGAGGAGTTAGCGGTGTGCTATCGATTTGTTATCGACGAGTTACCGGTTTTTAATTGGCTAATTTTGGGTTTGCTATCGACCAGTTATAGCTTTGTTAAAGACGGTTCATCGGTTCGTTGTCATATGGATACCGATAAAGGTGCACTGCTCTCTTAACGGTACTGACAACATCCTGAAATTATCTTATACGAATCCCGAAAAAGTCAAAAAAATAATGCAGAGAACCTATACTGTTCCCAACATTCCATTGCCTATTTCGCTCATTACAATGGTAAATACACCTCTTTCCAGGACCAACATCAGCGCTGTGGTACTGCGAGCAGTCATTTTTGATCGCTGCTTGATTCTCTGAGTAAATTGTAAACAAATTCACCAAAGGCTGTGATTGCGTCCACCTACGACTAAACCAGTTAAGAATGCATTCAAAAATTTGCAAAGGGGTCAACATCAATTTCGAAGTGCATCACAATGTTAAAAATTTCGATTGAAAGAACTGCGAGGGGCAGAATTAGAGCTAGTAACCTCAACAGTTTTATCCTTAAGGAGAGTGAAAAATCTTCGTAGGAGATACCAGTGCCCACACTGCCTTTGCGTGCAGAGCTATGCGCGTAGACGTGGACTTAAAGTCTAGAGTAGAGACGTCATAGCATTTGTGTCTCTCGGGAGTTCTGTTTGTGATATATTTGTCCGAAGATACAATCAAAGAAGTGCAACTTAGTCGGAATAAGTTTTCGGGAATTCATTTAATTTTGTTCCAGGTTGAGCAAACTTCCAGAGCTTTTGTGGGTTTGCTGGGGAATGCGATGAATATAAGCACCCTGGTAATCCTGCCGACTTTTCTGTTTTTCTCAAGTGCAGGCCACCATATCGCAATATCGTAGAATAAGATGGACTAATGACTACGATGTAAAACCAGTGGATCTTGTGTGGGTTTAAATTCTTAACTTTATGCATGAATGCTTTGAAGATGCGGCTTATTTACTTTTATTATAAATAAAAAGAGTTTCGATGACATGGACAAAATGAGACAGCATGCAATTTCAAATTAAAAAAAAATAACAGCATTTTATTAGCCCAGAGTCCACGAAGCGAGGAGTCGACTTATGAGGAAAATATGATGCCTCATAAGATATGGCTTAAAATGCCCAAATGATCTAGATGGAGTCACAATCTGTTTACACAATAGGGATATAAAAGGAAAGACACTAATGAGATAAGCAGCTCGGCGTGTTGTGTATTTTACTTCGATGCCCCAACTGATTAAGGAGATATCGTGCAAAATATGGACACATGGAGGCTTAAAACCCTTTTGTATAAAATAAATAGCGATCAAACTTTCTCTTGGATGTGCACCTCGAAATTTTGTTTACAATAGTGAATAATGTTCGGGTTTACCCGACTTTGGACCCTCTAACTTGTATTTTTTCGGCAAATCACTTGCTACGGCCTACTGTACAATGGCGAGCTAACTTAGCTTTTAGTAAGTTCACTTACGCATCGATTCACAATTTGGGTGGATATGCAAAAATTGACAGCAGCAGTTGGAAGTTATGACACTACTTTCAATTGCACATTTTAACGTGTCATAAAAAAAGTGAAGTCTTTTGTATTCTGATGCTGTACTGACAATCCAAGATGAAGATACTTCTTAAAGAGAGTTACATACAGTGACTTATACCAGCATTGCGTTGATGAAAAGAGGGGAATATTAAATTGCTACCTTTCTCATTTAATGTAATTTAAATGTAATGAAATTTCAAATTAATTACACTAATTAATTTTTACAAGCAAAGTTTTTAGCGTTAATGACTTCTAGGGGAGTTTGCTAATTACAGCGTAATACCCTTGCATTAGAAAGTGCGGGGATATTTTATGGAAATGATAGAGTTTAAAAATTATTCACAAGCAGTTGCGTTTGTGTGATAAAAATAAAAAAAGTTATGTTCTGAGTTCGATGGAAAAAAATAGTTTTGAGAAATGAGCTTATCTTTTATTTTATTTTTATTATAGCAGACCAGGCAGACGTTGTTCTGCCCTAAATATGGCCTATATGCATACATTTTAATAAGCTTTTTCCGTCTAACTCTACCCTCCCCCCCTCTTCACAGTCCTTTTATTCACTGCTCCCTGGGTCTTTTTTGCTTCATCTATCTCCATCGTCCTCTCTTTCTATCTCTTTCTCAGCCTCCTTCTTCTCTCTTTTTTGATCTCTCAAGTTCTTCTAATTCTTCTTCATCCTTTATTGCCTGTCCCAGAAGGTGGTATGTATTTTTTTCTAGTCCCAGTCCCAGTTCCACTCCGATTTCCAGTCCCAGTCCCACTACGAGTCTCAGTCCCAGTACGTTTCCGGTCTACATCCCGGAAAAAGGGTCGTAAATACTAATAAAGGCAAATTTATATACCAAATTTCAGGCAAATCGCATAGGACGTATGTAAATAGTTATGTGGGTATTATTAATTCATGTCCTTATTTCGGCTTCGCATGCATATTTATCAGTTTTGCCAAGTTGATGCGACTAAATCGAATATCACAATGCAAATTACTTTAGAGCTCTCAGCAATGGCTTTCGTTTGATATCCATATTACCCACACATTCTAGGGGTAGCCGGGTCCATTTCTTGGCCTATATCTCTAGACCCTGTACGTCGATCGCAACCAAACCTATGTAGTAACCACCGCGTGAGGTTTACGCAACTTGTGTGAAAGTTTGAACAATATCGACCGACGCATCTCTTCAAACACCGGCGACCAACTAACACACATTTTAGCCTTTATTTTTATATATATAGATTTTTAATTTTCACACTTCACTATAATATTAAAACGAAATGCAGATATTCGTTGCTTTTGAAATTCGGTTTAAAAATTGCACATGGAACAACTAAAGACTCTCCTGAATTAAAAAAAATGTCTTAGTACCTCTAAACCGCGGGCCCCCCAGAAACCCCGGGCCCAGGGGTAAACCCCCCATTCTCCTCCCCCTCGTCTCGACGGGCCTGGTGTTGTGCTAAACTTGATATCATTCGCTATAATATTTTTATTGATAGGCACGTTGTTTAATTAAACACCAACCAATTACACGGAAGTACTACCTGAAAATATGAGTGCCGGTGCGTATACGTAACATTTTATTAATACATATAAAAAAAAAAATTGCAATAAAATAATATTGCGACTATAAACTGAGTATAAGCTCTCCTGTATTTCAAGTTAGATCACACTGCACACGGGATGCAAAACTAATTCAAAATCGGTACAGTAGTTTAGGAGTCCATCGCGGACAAACATAGTGACATGTGATTTTTATATATAAAGATTACTAGGTGTGGAAGCACTGCGACCTTTGTGTAGATCTATTATGCATGACCTTTCAGCCCAATTTTGTATCTGCAGGCTTTTGATGTATCTAAGTACCTCTTCAGGCTTTTAATTCCATATCACATAGGGATTAAGAGTCACACCATCTAGATGGGAGAGTCTCTGCCTAGCCAGAGCAACGCATTCGCAGAGAATGTAAACCGGCGGTTCATCATCCAGCTCACAGAAACTACGAGTTTTGGGTATCAGATAGATTTAACTTACATAGGTGATATCGCAGACCACAGTGTGCCGTATAGTACCCAGTGAGAGTTCGAAGGTTCTTCCTACTTAGATTAATTAGTTTGGCTGATAATTTCGTTGCCGGAATTATAAACAGCTTGACCTGTTTTTGCCCTGGGCAGTCAATCCAGTGATGTCTGAATTGTTTAGTTTCCAAGTTACTTATAGTTTCCCTGGTGTGTGCTTTTGTAAGTCCACAAAAGGGCTCTGGACCATAGAATGCTGCTATAGCACCCTGCTTTGCTAGGTAATCTGTAGGTTTATTACCTTCATGTCCCTAATGTCCGGGAACCCATCCTAACAAATCCATGTTTTTGGCTCACAGGTCATTAAAGATTTCAGTGCAGTCATGCACTAGTTAGATGTAACTATGTAGGATTGCAAGGCACGCAGGGCCGCCTGGCTGTCCGAAATAATGTAGATGCTCTTCGATGTTGAGCCTCTCCGCAGACATTCTCTACCACAGAATTCTATTGCATGGGTTTCTGCCTGAAATATGGTGGGGTAGCATCCCATTGCTTATCTTAAAAAAATGTTTATTCCGTACCACTTTGCTTTTCACTTCCTTCCTTTTAAAAACAATTCCCCAGTTACCTCTTGCCTACACGATCAAACCATGAATTTTCCTAAAATAAAAGGCGTTGAGCTTTTTGTTTTGGAAAATCACTTTTGCCAATAATTGCTTTGGACTTTGGACTAGGTAGGCAATTTAGAACATAAAATCCCTCTCCCAAAAAACGAAAACCATTACAACGTCAAATGTAGCTGCTCTGGCTAGGCCAGCTAATGAAAGAAAGTGCTATTATCGCAACCATTCATCGGTTTACGCAGTTTTGCAAACTTGCTTGCACTAAATTGGAAATTACAGCGTTTTCATACTTTGTTTAGTTCAGTATAAAAACCCAAAATTGTTTTAAAACAAAATCCGATTTGTTACGTACTGCTTTCTGGTTGACGCGATTTCTGCATATCACCCCGCAGAACTCCTGGATCCGAGAAACTTCAACCCTTCAGGCGCCATCGGTCACACGGTAGGCTTGCTTTATGCATGAATTATTCGGCGGACCCATAAAAAAGATCGTACCCTACTTTTTATTAACTGTTGATAAGACACTTTAAATTCCAACACGCGCCTGGTATCACAACCCTTGAGGGTGGTATCTGCCAATGATGGTGTTTGGTGGCAGTATGATTGCCGACCCTAATATGCACTTTATCGCCTCATATCCCCTGTCCCCTCCCTTTCCTTCCATTTATCCACATCACATCCGAAATCAAATGCCACCACATCAGTTAATTCACTAATTCATGGAAACTCTAAAATTTTTTAAATAGCTGGGACATTCAATCGACCCTTGTACCCTTATAAGAAGGTGTATACACTGAAAGAAATATTGCTAGTAAAATCAACAAATCAGTTCTGTTGTTCTTGACTTAACGGAAATTCGGTAAAATTGGTCGAATTATGGTTAATTCGACCGAGTTCTTTGTAAAGCGCACAAATTAGTTTAGTCATTTCAACGGAAGAGAAATTGTCGCTCTTAAGTTAACAAAATTCTGTAAAATTGACAAATTCCTAATGAACCTAACTGTTTTTTTTTTGTTAACACAACTGATCTCACTCGTCATTTCAACAGCGATCAACAGTCAATACATGAGCAAATTTCAAAGAGAATTTTACGCTCACTGCGCTCTCTACTTTGTACTTATGTATGCTGTGTACTATATGTATGCACATATTTACGTATGTATATGGCAGCCGCCGTGGTGTGATGGTAGCGTGCTCCGCCTACCACACAGAAGACCCTGGGTTCACACCCCGGGCAAGGCAACATAAAAATTTTAAAATTAGAAGAAAATTTTCTAAGCGTGGTCGCCCCTCGGCACTGTTCGGCAAGCACTCCGAGTGTATTTCTGCCATGAAAGGATCTCTGTGAAAACTCATCTGTGTTGCAAATGCCGCAACATATGTATTTTCGTACAAAGCTGTCGCAACAACTTTTTTGTTCATTGGACTACCAAAACGGTCAATTACAAATCAACGATTTGTGCGCAATTGATTCAATATCTTGTTGCGATGCATAAAAATTGACAGAAATTTCGATTGAATTGACCCGTATTTCGGTTGATTTTACCAGTCTTTTTCTTTCAGTGTATGTTCAAATCACTATTTAGTGTGAATAAGGTGAGATGTTTTCAATTTAGTACGAAAAATTTTGAAAAATCTCTGAAACTGATGAATGGTTTAAAATTAGGGACGTGTATAGATGACAAAGCTGTGTTACAAAAACAACAACACACTTTTGACAATAAAAGTCGAGGTCGCTACTTCGTCGCACTAACGATGGACTACGATAAATGTCTTTAATTTTAAGTTAATCATTGGATAATGGCACCATGGAAATTAAAATAATTCTAATAATCCAAATGAAAATGCAGCAACACGCTGCGACTAATGTCTTTCATTAAATGGTAAATGTTTGTATTTAAAATAAAGTATCTAAAACATTCAAGAATGAATTGAAAGAAAAAAGAAAAATTCCGCACACTCCAGTATTGCGCATTTAGTTGCAACCGCAAATGTGTAATTGACAATAAATTTTAACAATGAAACCGTGACAGAGTTTTATTTTTATATACACACACATGTATGCTTGTATATATGTAGTTGTGCACTTAGTTTATGCAGCCAAGGATTATTTTCGCTCACTCTTTTGCTTTTACTCTTTGCTCATAAAAGAACTTTTTTTACTCACTTACACTTTTACGCGATTTACTTAATTATTACCGTTTTTGTAAAGTAGTTGTCTCTTTCTTGTTTTAGAAGTGTTTTACTGTTAACCGCATTCATTTGCTTAACGAGACAACGACAGAAATGATAATGAGCGAAGAAGAAGAAGACCAACTAGAGCAGAGAAGAGATGATACAAATGCACATAGTTATATCAACGTGCAAGAAAAGTAAATTCTCCGTAAACACGATGATTAGATTCGGCACCTGCTCACTCGTTTGTTTATCCAAATAGCATAAGGAGGATCTAAGCGTGATCCACACAGAATTGGTGAACACTTCGTTGAGTGTAGCCCGGTTAACCCAGTTATCCATATACACTATGAAACCTTTACAAAAGAAGAAAGCACAACCCCAAAGGTGACACCAGTCACTCTGCTCTAACCGGGACACCCTAGCAGTTGTTTTGTTTGATCCAATCCCACCTTCAAGAGGGATAAGGCAACATCTCCGCTAGATGATGAGATCCGGCACCTGCCTACTCAGCCAGGTGCATAACGAGGCTCTAAACCCAATGTACACGGAATCGATAAACAGCTTTGCTAGATCGCATACGATGCACCCCCTTATCAATATACGTTGGCCTTGCAGGGAACTGGATACTGTAACAGGTTAGACTCTTACTTTTCACAATCAATCCCGACATAATGTATATCCTGCATGCATGTGTCCCGACATGACACAAAAAGTCTTTTCAAATATAATGTGAAACCTACGCCTCTCACAGCAGCTTCCCTATGGTTCAACCCTGTTCAAATTGCTTCGACTCAAGTTAGAGGACTTTAATGAAATTTAGTGAATGGTCGCACCTATTGTATGGTACGATACATTGTTACCACTTTTACTGTTACTGTTAACACAAAATCAACAACAACAGAGCAGAAGAAAGCTAACCAGAGCAGGAAAGGTATGACAAAATTGTCGTTTACTCAATCACATCAACGAGAAAGAAGGATACATCTTTTCTCATTTTTGTTCTTTCATATCTGAAAAATCGGATGCAAGGGAGGTTTATACTACATGGTCCGATCTGGTCGATTTCGACAAATGTATAATGGAATATCAAAATTTATCAGCTCACCAAATTTCATCATTATATATCAGAAATTTGTTTGCGTTCAAACAGATATGGCTATATCAACTGAAATCGTCTTCTTGATCATTTGGGTATACTTATTGGTGGGTCTTATGGCGTATACTATGACTGAACACTGCCTTCTGGCGTCACATGCCTTTAAATTAGGTTTGGCCAGTGATAGCAGATGTAGGAAATGCGGTTTGTGTTCGTTCCCTGCGCTTGCCAGGCTAAGACTCCAGCTATTGGGAGTGACACAGCAGTCAGATCTAGAAGCAGTAAGTGGCGTGCTAGAAAGCTTCTAGTATTTGCTAAGAGGACGGAGTCATTTTATAATATGGGTTCTGGTTTTTGATAAGGGTTTTTCAGTTTGGTCGGTAAACAAACTTGTGGTAACACTGCGGACTCATTCGGTCTATGTGAGGTCTTCATGGCTGATCTATCAATTTTGAGATTCGTGACAAACTTAATACACCATTTCATTTATAGGTATATACGAGTTATCGATTTGTTATTAATTTTCTATCGATAACAAAGGTTATTAATGCGTCACGAGTTAGTTATCGGTTTTAATGGAAAGGTAATCGATTTATAATCGAAAATATATTGAAAAATTATCGATATTTTTCCGAAACAATGTCGACAAGTTAGCGATGTATTATCGATAATTTTTAAATTTTTTATCGAAAAGTTATCAATTTGTTATCGAAAAGTTGTCGATACAATATCAAATAATTTCGATATCTCATTGATTTTTTATGGACGGCTTAACCGCGAAGAAAAAATTTCTCGCGCATTCAAATCTTAGTTTCGAATACGAGTTCCTGAAATAATATTTTTTTGAAATAAAATACCTCACGGTTCTCGGTCGTAAAGGTCATGTGCAAGTCGTATGATATTAGATTCACAAAGTGGCTCATATTTCTAAAGAGAGAAGACTTAAGGTGCACGATGGGCATGCTAACTGGACATTGCCTTCTGGCATCCTTAACAGCAGATTTAGCAAGTGCGAGCTGCAGAAAGAAATGTTGAGCACGTTCTGTGTTCGTGTCATGCGCTCACCAAATCAAGGCTCAGACATAAGGGGCGGCAAAGTTGCTAGATCTCGAGGCAGCAATTAATCTAGGTTCTGGAAAACTTCTAGTGATACAAGTCATGGCGCCTGATTGGGGTTCTTCCGTTTGGTAACACTATGGATCCGTTCAGTCTATGTGAGGTATTTATTGCCCGGCCAGTTCAACCTATCCTATAATACAAGTGACGATCTTTACTACTACTTCAACCCTAAAACTTGAACAAAGTAAAAACAAATCTCTAATTACTATACATACTACTAATGAGCTTTCCCGATATGTCATGTTTATGTGACAAAAATCCCCAGCGCTGACATTGATTGATGTTCGTACAGCGCAAATTAGCGACATTATGCACTTGAAAACATTTTTAAGCGAACACGGAACCCTAATAACAGTGCAACATTTTCAATTGGCGGTAATAATTCATTTGCTTAAGCTTTCTTTGCCCATGTTTAAACACGCGTTTTCTATAATTTTTCCTTGTTTTGTATTAAACAACTTACATGCACAAGATTTCAACGAAAATCTAATGAGGACCTAATCTATCCAAATTTTTCGGTTATAGCATTAGATGAATCAAGTAACTATCATGGTTTTCCAGGATTACAAACTGAAAAATTATTTGTTGTTGTAGCTTATACTAAGGTGGGCTTGAAGACGGCAACGAGTATACAAAACTAAAAAGTAACAATTAATTTTTTTCTTTATATTTTTAAGGCCATTTGGTTAAAAGCACAGGAGATTTGCAGTTATCAAGGTCTTTCACTGGCTAGCGTGCGATCGGAAGCTGAAAGCAATATGCTGATAGAATACCTTGCTAAAGCGGGTAAGATTTTAAGCATACTTCAATATTAAGCCTACGTAAATTAAAAAGAAAACACCAACCTTGTATCGCACACAAAGGCCTTAACACACACGGAGAGACCTTTTGGATTGGTGGCTCTAGGCTTTCGGGTGTAGGTCGCTGGGTTTGGTTTAATGCAGGCCGTCCCTTTTCCTACAGGAGGTGGTCGCCTGGTCAACCGGATAACTATCGCGATGTAGAACAGTGCTTGGAAATGCATACCAATGGTCAAAGGAATGATTTACCTTGCGAGGTAGAGAAATTTTTCATATGTGAATCACGTTGCCCATTGACAAGTTACGATTCATCGAGTTTTAATCAAAAAAAGTGAGGAGGCAGAAAGCTTTTGATAGCATAAGTAAATTGTAATGCATATGTGTATGTTAGGGCGGATTAAATTGTATGGGGAAAAATGGGGGAAAAAATTTCAGGTGCACATCCAGTTTCTGAATCTATGGGTCATACTGAGTAATATTGTCCATGGGACCATAGGTCTGAAATGAATTTCGAGCCTCCCTAATTTTGTTAGAAATTTTATATCCCAATCCGAATAGCCAATATTACTCAGTATGACTCTTAGATTCAGAAACTAGATGTGCCTTTTCAACAATAAATTTGACCCGCTCTAATGTATGTGTATTTAGTTGTAGTTTTTTTTTGTTGAATTTTAAGAGATAAATATTTTTTAATTATTATTACATTACTTTGGAACAAAGTGATAGTAGAAAAAGTGGGTTTATAACCAGGGGCGGAAACTGTTATTCCTTTTATAATATAATTCCTTGCAAAACTATTAATTTTGGACTTTTAATATTATTATATAATAACTATTTTCCGATTTTTATTACCAGAGTCCGATAGAATTAGTTAAACACGGACTTTTAAAAATAAAAGTCCCGAAATAAAAGTTAAATCCGGACTTTTATTTTTTAAGGCCAAAATAAAAGTCCGGCTTGATAACAAAGAAACGGCTTTCCGAATTAAACAAAAATTTTATTATAAAAAATTTTTATTTCGGATAAGCCGTTTCTTTGTTATCAAGGCGGACTTTTATTTTGGCCTTAAAAAATAAAAGTCTGGATTTAACTTTTATTTCCGGACTTTTATTTTTAAAAGTCCGAGTTTAACTAGTCCTATCGGACTCAAAAATATATCGTAAGAATAATAATGACAAAAAATTATTGTTAAGACTTTGAGCTTGATTCGAGTCCACGATCTTACTTATCAATATAGCGATCAAATTATTTTAAAACAATTCCGAGAGTTATTTTGATTGATATTAGAGAAAAATTAAAAAATGTACACACTGCGATGGTTACTAGGAAATTTTTTTGAATTTCTGAGTCTCGGTAATATAATGTTTGAAGTGAGTAATCGCCACTGTTTTTGCGCTATTTGCCGTATCAAGCCCAGAGTTGCCAGCACTTTTTCAAAAAAAGGCTAGATTGATAAAAATAAAAAGCTAAAAAAGGATAAATAAAAGTTTTTAAGGCTAAGAAAAAAGTTTAAGGGAACTTTCTATGCGCTTTCTTAATTTTTTTCATAAAAGACATAACAGACTAAAAAATGTAAATTGTTTTTTAATCCAATTTCATAAAAAATAAAAAATAGTTAACATATGCTATTTGTATTTTAATTTAAAAGGGATACTTAAATAATTAAAACTCCACTGTAGTCTTAAGTTTTGGTAATATGTTTGAGGTAAATGGTTTTTTATTTGCAAAATAAGAACGCCGTTAATACTATTTTCCTATAACCATCGCCGTTTGTAAACTTTGTAATTTTTCTCTAATATCAATAACAAAAACAATTGTATAAAGCAATATCGCTAATTAAATACAGATAATAAATTGATATAATAGTGAACAGCGAAATACTGCTTATAAAAGCAATGCTATAAACCCAATGTTACTAAGCTCTTGGAGCGCGCCTATAATTATTCCACGCAATTAGTGGGTAAATGCATATGCCTATACACTAGTATCAAGTATGAGTGTTGAAGATTTCGAGTTCAATACTCAGCTGCCGAGAAGCTTGCTGATGAATAATTGAAATTTAGTAACATGTCCTAGTAACCATCGCCGTTTGCAAACAATATTTTCAATAAGGAAAACTACATTTTGTCGTTTTAAAGAAGCCATAAAAGATGTAAACTCTAAAAAGATGTTATGTTCTACCTTATTCCTTACGTAAGTTTTACTTTATATGAGCTATAGGCCTTACACACAACGGTATCTTTCAAATCTTATAACTTTAAACGAGCAATTCTTGTTTGTTTGTATAGCCGAGCGATCTCGGGAACGGCTCAACCGATTTAAATGAAATTTGGTACAGAGATAATGTATCACCTTCTAAGACTTTTTACCTAGGTGTTGCCACTCAGAATGTTCCACAAGGTTGCCACCTATTCGAAATTAAAAAAAATTGCATGAGATATGCCGATATGGGTATCAAATGAAAGGTATTTCACTCCGCATTACAACAGGGACATTTTTGAGTAGGGTTGCCTTATAGGGTTGCCACCTATTCGAAATAAAAAAGTTGCATGAGATTTGCCGATATGAGTATCAAACGAAAGGTATTTCACTACGCATTACAATGGGGACATTTTTGAGTAGGGTTGCCATTTAGGGTTGCCACCTATTCGAAATTAAAAAAAATTTCATGAGATTTGCCGATATGGGTATCAAACGAAAGGTAATTCACTCCCCATTACAATGGGAACCATTTTTGAGTAGGGTTGCCATTTAGTGTTGCCACCAATTCGAAAAAAAATGTCATGAGATATGCCGATATGGGTATCGCACGAAAAGTATTTCACTCCGCATTACAATAGGGACATTTTTGAGTAGGGTTGCCTTTTAGGGTTGCCACCTATTCGAAATTAAAAAAATTTTATGAGATATGCCGATATGGGTATCGCACGAAAAGTATTTCACTCCGCATTACAATAGGGACATTTTTGAGTAGGGTTGCCTTTTAGGGTTGCCACCTATTCAAAAAAAATGAGATATGCCGATATGGGTATCAAACGAAAGGTATTTCACTCCGTATTACAATAGGGACATTTTTGAGTAGGGTTACCAATTAGTGTTGCCACCTATTCAAAATTAAAAAAAATTATTGCATGAGATATGCCGATATGGGTATAAAACGAAAGGTATTTCACTCCGCATTAAAATAGGGGCATTCTAGAGTAGGGTTGCCATTTAGGGTTGCCACCTATTCGAAATTAAAAAAAAATTGCATGAGATATGCCGATATGGGTATCAAACGAAAGGTATTTTACTCCGCATTACAATAGGCACACTTTTGAGTAGGGTTGCCATTTAGGGTTGCCACTCACTGGAAATTAAAAAAAATTGCATGAGATATGCCGATATGGGTATCAAACGAAATGTATTTCATTCCGCATTACAATAGGGACATTTTTGAGTAGGGTTACCATTTAGGGTTAGGGTAGTTAGACGAAATAGTACTCTACTTACTCATATTCTATTAAAGCTTTAAAGGAGAACATTAAAGTTAAAAATATTCGTTAAAAAATCTTACACATGATTCGAATTAATTTTCTAAATTTCATACACGCTAATAAAACTGAAATGCAATATCAAGGCGCCGTGGCAAATTCTAGCAAAATATATTTAAATGCATATTTTTGGCAAATATGAAATGAATAATTGCAATTTCTCACAGATTACTATTAGAAAGACTTCTCACCGTAGCAAAAAGTTATCTCAACGAGGTAGTTTTCTACCGTTGAACACTACAAGCATATGTTCAATTTGAAAACGACATCTAACCATTTAACTACTTACCAACAGATGGCGCTTGGGGAAGTAAATTGACATTTAATTAAATAACTGATAGTTGTCGTTCGTGAAATTGCAAGCTTTTGGAATTTAATAAAATTGTGAGACTTTCTTAGTGTATGACTAAAAAATGTTTGAAATTAATAATTCGGCTCATGAAGATACTCGACCTAAATAACTCTGTTATCGATTTCACTAATTGCCATAACAATCCTTATACTATAGGCTGGAATTACCCATTTCAAATTTTTCATTCCAGTTCATATTGCGGTTAGTGTTTGATATGTTTTTGAAATCTATATTTAAGCAAATCAAATATTGGTAAGTAAAAATATATAATATATGTGCATATAAAAAAAGATGAGTTTGATTAATGATGACATGTAGAACAAAGTAAGTTATGCCGCAAACTCGAAGATTGCCGAGCAAAGCTCAATCGCCCAGGTACAAAATATTATACCTGTTGACATAAGTACAGAAAAAAGGAGTTATATAGCATTTTCAGGTCAAATGAAACTTTTTTCATTTTAAATGAAACTTTTTTCATTTCAAATGAAACTTTTTTCAAGTCAAATGAAACTATACTACTGAGGTAATTGTAAATATATTTATATCGTACTTTATAACGCTATTTATCAAATTTTTCTTTAAGACAACTATTTCTAATTAGCCACATTGAAGGCAAAATTTTTGCTTAAATTTTCTTTGTGAATTTAAACTGCAGTTAAGGTCGGCTTAGTTTAACCTTGCCTTTTGATTGTTTCAATTTTTTAATAGATAAAGTAGCAGGGTTATACACTAGGCAACTTATATACTACAGTTTAACCACCCACTTAAAATAAGCACCTATATTTTTTACTTGTATCTACTCCTCTTATATATAAAGCACATTCTTCTTCTACATATACTTCGTTAATAACGTAGGAATAAAGCAACGTAGAGAACAAAGAGAAGGAACCAAAAAGCATGATGTGAGCGTATTTCCTATTCACTGTCTGACACCAACTAACACATCGGTTGAATCCTCTGTATTATGCTTTTCTCTTTGACCAACATCTTACCAAACAACATAGAACGATAGCAAGGTATTGAGAGAAACATTACTTTTGCCAACTATATAGTAGAGCATGTGGACTGTGTAGAGATCTTTTTTAACTATGCTGAAAAACATAACCGTAAAAAGTGATATTTTCTACTTTATGGCGCAGTTACATTGCACTTCACTCGTTTGGGCCTTTGAAAACATATATATTTGTTTTTATTCTATTATTTTTCATTGTATATTGTATTTAAATGTAATACTTAGAATATATATATTAGAATGGGTCGATTTATTAACCGATATGGCGCCATCAATTTTTCGATAGGATTTGGGGTCAGGAAAAAAAGTTTCACTACGCATACCCAAAAAAATAATTTTCGAGCCTGCGAAATTTAATTTTCTTTTACTTTTTTTGACTTTGATTTTTAAGGGTTTTTCATGACCTACTATAAAAATTTTCGAAGATTAAGTTTCCTTTAAACTATTCTGATCTATTTCGTTGTAGTGCGAATAAAACAAAGTTTATTCCACAGTGCGGCCCAAAGTTTCGCCAAATTTCCTTGGCATCATTAGGGGCATAATATTTTTAGATGTGGCGGCTGACAAAATAACAAATGAAAAATAAATAAAATTTACAAAAATTACACCATTAATTACATAGAAAATCGTTACCATCGATTTGTGGTACACTTTGTCACATTAAACATTATGAACTCTATAAAATTTTATTTGATTGTATAATTTTCATGTATACCAATGTTTTTAGCGGCCGTTTTTGGGTCGGACAGGTATTCATATGAAAAGTCATAGAATCGAGTGGCAAACACATGGAACGAAAATGATATTAGGTTGATGTTGCCTTAATAAAGTTACTACGCCTCCGATTTCTGCTTATCATAATGCCAACATTATCTGTTCCTTAGCCCCTCACATTTTTTAAATCTAGCCCAAATTCATTCAATGTTCTTAAAATTGAACCTACGTCTAGATTTTCTAAAATTTTGAAATTTTTTGGTGGACCTTCCAATCCGTTTGTTAGAAATCGAAATGAGTTAGAAGATATGATCCATCAAGCAGGAAAGGCGTGGACAGAAGCGCGAGGCTGCAAAATTTCTAACATCATGTGCAAATCTAACGATATTAAACTCACAAAATAGCTCATAGCTCTGAAGAGAGAAGACGATGGGCATACTAAGTGGACACTGCCTTCTGGCAATAACCACAGATCTTGGAAGTGCGAGCTGCTGGAAGAAACGGTTTATCACGTTCTGTGTTTATGTCCTGCGCTCACCAGTTCAAGGCTGCAGCTATTAGGGGGACAGAGTTGCCAGATCTCGAGACAGCAATTAACCTAGGTCCTAGAAAGATTCTAGTATTTGCCAAGAGGACTGAGTTATACTAACAAAAGATCAACAGCGCAGAGATTGATTTAATGAGCGACATTTTGCACTTGAAAACAATTTTAAGCGAACACCCAAGAGTGCAACATTTGCAATTGGGGGCAATTATTCATTTGTTAAAACTTTCTTTACTTTTATAAAAAAAATCATGTTTAAACACGCGCTTTCTATAATTTTTGCTTGTTTTGTACTAAACAACTTACAGGCACAAGATTTCAACGATAATCTGGATGAGGACCCAACCCTTCCATGTTTTCCGGTTATAGTATTAAAGGAAGCAAGTAACTATCGTCCTTTTCCAGGATCACAAACGAGAAAATTTTTTGTTGTTGTAGCCTATACTAAGGTCGGTTTGAAGACGGCAGCGAGTATACAAAACTAAAAAGTAACAACTAAATTTTTTTCTTTGTATTTTCAAGGCCAATTGGTTCAGAGCACAAGAGATTTGCAGTTATCAAGGTCTTTGACTGGCTAGCGTGCGATCGGAAGCTGAAAGCAATACGCTGGTAAAATACCTTGTTAAAGCGAGTAAGATTTTAAACATACTTCAATATTAAGCTTACATAAATTAAAGAAAAAAACCAACTTTGTATCTCACACAAAGGCCTTACCACACTCGGAGAGAGTTTTTGGATCGGTGGCTCTACCCTTTCGGGTGTAGGCCACTGGGTTTGGTTTAATACAGGCCATCTCTTTTCCTATAGCAGGTGGGCGCCTGATCAACCGGATAGCGGTGTAGAAAAGTGCATGGAAATGTATACCAATGGTCAATGGAACGATTTACTTTGCGAAGTAGAGACATTTTTTATATGTGAATCACGTTGCCCATTTAGAAGTTATAATTCACCAGTTTTTAATCAAAAAATCTGAGGAAGCAGAAAGCTTTTGCTAGCATAAGTAAATTGTAATGCATGTATGTATGTATATTGAGTTGTAGTTTTTTTTTGAATTTTAAGCGATAAATACCTACCTCTAGAATAAAATACCCAAAAGAAGATTCAAGGGTTTGTGTAGCGCAACCCTTCCAAGAGGTTGCCAGCGCAATTTTGAGCTTCTACAACCCAATTGTCAATCTCACTTAGCCGCAGCGAAGCCTGTTTCTTTAGCAGCCAAGGCTTTGGCGATTCCAAGGTCGTCGCGAAACTAAGGGGTAGAGGGCGGGATGGCCTAGAAGGTTTAAAGTGGTCATATTGAATAGTTACCGATATGGTCGGGCTTGTACCTTTATGTTGTTTGTTATCGGAACGTGCCGGATCTATATCCGGCAAAGAGCAATCAATATCGATAACACCCCTCTAAATCTGCAGGGAGTGTCTATCACTAAAACAACAACAACAAGCCATAACTAATAATAGTTTAGATAAATATTCTTCAAAATATTCATCAAAAAATTAATTAGCGCGTTTTTGGTAATTGAAAAAAATTAATTTGAAAATCTAAATGCGAATTTCGGATTAACTTCATTAAAGTCAAAAGTATAGTTTAGTTTATTATACGTGGTATCACAACGGACCGTCATGTTGTCCAAGTGAGCTTCCCCTATCAGGGAAGCTACCACCTAACCTAAATCAAAAGTAGTTCTTTTCATAAACTACCTTTCCTAGGAACTATAAAACTAATTTCTACAATTTCCTCACAAAACTCTCACTTAACTTAAGAAATCCTTTTAGTTCGTCGCTAAGTATGCGTTAAGTTTTCGTTTAAGTCCAGTAAGCGTCAAACGATGTTTACGTAATTGTTTTGTTGTGTCACTGTTTGCATTAAATGTAAGTAATGTATGATATTGTTGTGAAAAGGACATAAAAAAAAAAAAAAATATTAGCTTGGAAGGCTAAGTAACTACGCTGTTTTAAAGAATACCCGATTGTGTATGTATGTGTGTGCATGTGCAACTAGTTGGAAAATGTACAACAATTTCATTAAGTGCGCTTAACCAACTTGAACAAATAGCCAAGTTAAAAAGTGCTATTTATTTACATACTTACATATGTACATACTAACATGGATCCAAAATAATATAGAGGGGATAAAGTTTGTTTCCCAAACAAAATTTAAAAAAAGTTTAAAGACAGTTTGTAGAAATAAAAAGATGATAAAAAAAATTTCAAGGACTACCTTTATATAAATGGACCAAAAAATAGAAGGCAATTTTTCCTTTAATACAGACAGATATAGGACCCATTTCCCCAACTCGACTTAGGCTAAAACTTAGTTGCAACTAAGTTAGCCCATATTTGAGGCTAAGTTTTTTTTCGGTTTCACCAACTTAACTACTAAACTCATTTGACATGCAAAATCCCTATCAGCTGTTTTATACATAGTAGTATTTTTGGCTACGTTTTTATTACACGCCCCCCAGTGAATTTGAATTATTGTCAGTTACGGTTGTCAGTTGCTTATAATGTCGTGGTTGCTATATTTGCATAATGAAATAAGTATAAATAGTGCCACTTAATTCGACTCAAAATTTGTACTACAGCAACACTGTTGAAAGTCGAGAATAAGCCATCTGATAAGTAGGCTAATTTGTGACTTAGCTAAGCATTGGTGGTGAAACAGAAACATTTAAAAATATGTCTTAACTAAGTTAAGTCGGATTGGTGAAACCGGGCCATAATCTTGTTGAATTTTGACTAAAAAACTATAACATCAGCTCTTGTAAAAGAATTTTGGGATTTAAAATTAACAAGGTGGAGCGCAATCTTTTTATTTAAGGCAAACCATGTACTTGGGATTAACTAATTGATTATATAAAATTTAAACACGCGCTCTACCTTTATAGTTTTAAGTCCCTAAATTCTTTTACAAGAGCTATTGTTAAAGTTTTTTTGTCAAAATTCAACAAGACTATGTCGGTATTAAAGGAAAAATTGTTTTCTATTTTTTGGTCCATTTATATAAAATTTTTTTATCATCTTTTTATTTTAAATTTTTTAGTACTGCCTACAAAAATGCCATTGCAACTTTGATTAGTAATTTAAGTAATTCCTAAGTGAAAATTCTTATCTTTATTTATTTGTTCAAAATAGCAAGATTTAAGGGAATTACGCCCCGATTCCGAGCATTACCGGTAAAATAGTACCCAGAACATTATGTAACCGAATATCGTTACCAGTTCTTTTATCCGCGATTCTGGCCCAAGTGGTAACGCTGTCATCACCGAAAAACTCACCAGTGTTTGTGGAGAAATTTGAAAGGCAGTTTTCTTCGCTTTCACGGTTACCACTTTGGTCCATTTGGACCAAAAATGGTCCCTTCCAACCCCATCTGGTCCGCTGGTCCCTTTTCTTCAATTTTGGTCCTTTTTAGGCAGTAGCCACGATTGGTACTCTTCTTTCTTTTTCACTCAGGCAAAAATTCACAATATTGCCCAAAAATTCGCCACACTTTCGTTAGCCCCCATATAATTTTGAATTTACTTCAATGGAACTCTCACCATAAAAAATTGCTCAGTCAATAAAATGTACCAGAACAATAACATTTCACCTAGAATATAATTTATGCCAGGCATTAAAAAGAAAAGTGTTGCCAAACTTATTGTCGTTAATTGTTGATGAAATAACCGACTAATCAAAAAAAAAAAACCCTTGTTTTATAATAATATTAATAACGGCTAGATATTTCGAACGGTTATACAACACTATGTAAAATATATGAAAGTAAAAAATTGATTCTCGCCTAGCATAGCTTATAGCGAGCAATCTGCCGTGAGCCTAACACTTTCAAAACTTATACAAAGAAATTCTATACATTACTTCTCGTTTGGCCCTTTGATATTTAAATCTTTCTCACCCAGCTCAATGAGTTCAAGGAATTCCAGGACTATTGTGGTGTTAAGCCACGCAAGGTAATTGAAAATTAAGTACCTTGGCACAAGAAATATTTTAACTCGAAGACAGAAGGAAGCAAATGCAAAAGAGATTGGATTTCGGAAGAAAGGTTTTGTATAAAATTATTCCTGCAGGTGCTAGCAGAACCCCGGAGGCCTGGGATCGAAACTCAAACTTACTGAATCTAGGCTCTGATACGAAGTTCAAACGTTAAGGGAAAAAGTAAGCATCTATAAAAATAGCAATAACAAAATTGCCTAGTCTCATTTATGATTTACTGAGTTTTCCACATACATAGTTCGGCAACACCAGAACGAAAATTTTTAACCGTTTCTTACTAAAACCTAACTGCACTATACATTTTATTTCATTGCAATCAACAACATAATGCTAGAGCCAAGAGCTTTGTGACCAAAACTAAGTTCACCACGTTTGGTTGGTGGAAGACGTAGACTTATCCTATGTCAAAATATAGTACCATTTTTGGTTGCATGCACATATATTTGTTTGTTCAGCTTGAATTAAAGGAAAGTCTTCACTATGCTTAGTAAAATATGGAAACATCCTAAAATTTTGTATTTTATACTAATAAAATAAAACAAACATTTGGTCCTTTATTTTCGATGAATTTTGGTGCCAAATGAAAACTTGGTGTGGCAACCGTGTTCGCTTTACCGAAAGTGTCTCACTTGTAGATACGAGGTTAACGAATAAACGGGACCATGTGTATATGCATATTATGCATGATAAGTTTGTACATAGGTATATTGTAATTTATTCTGTGAAAGTACATAATGTAAACAAATTTGTATAGCAAGAGGCAGAGCTCACAGAGTATATTAAGTTTGATTGGATAACGGTTGGTTGTACATATATAAAGGAATCGAGATAGATATAGACTTTCATATATCAAAATAATCAGGATCGAAAAAAAATTTGGTTGAGCCATGTCCGTCCGTCCGTCTGCCCGCCTGTCCGTTAACACGATAACTTGAGTAAATTTTGAGGTATATTGATGAAATTTGGTATGTAGGTTCCTGGGTACTCATCTCAGATCGCTATTTAAAATGAACGATATCGGACAATAACCACGCCCACTTTTTCGATATCGAAAATTTCGAAAAACCGAAAAAGTGCGATAATTCATTACCAAATACGGATTAAGCGATAAAACTCGGTACGTGAGTTGAAATTATGACGCAGAATAGAAAACTAGTAAAATTTTGGACAATGGGCGTGGCACCGCCCACTTTTAAAAGAAGGTAATTTAGAAGTTTTGCAAGCTGTAATTTGGCAGTCGTTGAAGATATCATGATAAAATTTGGCAGGAACGTTACTCTTATTACTATATGTCCGCTTAATAAAAATTAGCTAAATCGGAAAACGAACACGCCCACTTTTTAAAAATAATTTTTTTTTAAATCAAAATTTAAAAGAAAAGTTAATATCTTTACAGTATATAAGTAAATTATGTCAACATTCAACTCCAGTAATCATATGGTGCAACAAAATACAAAAATAAAAGAAAATTTCAAAATGGGCGTGGCTCCGCCCTTTTACATTTAATTTGTCTAGGAGACTTTTAATGCCATAAGTCGAACAAAAATTTACCAATCCTTGTGAAATTTGGTAGAGGCTTAGAATCTAGGACGGTAACTGTTTTCTGTGAAAAAGGGCGAAATCGGTTAAAGCCACGCCCAGTTTTCATACACAGTCGACCGTCTGTCCTTCCGCTCTGCCGTTAACACGATAACTTGAGCAAAAACCGACATATCTTTACTAAACTCAGTTCTCGTACTAATCTGAACTCACTTTGTATTGGTGTAAAAAATTGCCGAAATCCGACTATGACCACGCCCACTTTTTCGATATCGAAAATTACGAAAAATGAAAAAAATGCCATAATTATATACCAAATACGAAAAAAGGGATGAAACATGGTAATTGTATTGGTCTATTAATGTAAAATATAACTTTAGAAAAAAACTTGGTAAAATGGGTGTGACACCTACCATATTAAGTAGAAGAAAATGAAAAAGTTTTGGAGGGTGAAATCAAAAGCCCTTGGAATCTTGGAAGGAATACTGTTCGTGGTATTACATATATAAATAAATTAGCGGTACTCGACAGATGATGTTCTGGATCACCCTGGTCCACATTTTGGTCGATATCTCGAAAACGCCTTCACATATACAACTAAGGGCGACTCCCTTTTAAAACCCTCATTAATATCTTTAATTTGATACCCGTATCGTACAAACACATTCTAGAGGCACCCCTGGTCCACCTTTATGGCGATATCTCGAAAAGGCGTCCACCTATAGAACTAAGGCCCACACCCTTTTAAAATACTCATTAACACCTTTCATTTGATACCCATATAGTACAAACAAATTCTAGAGTCACACCTGGTCCACCTTTATGGCGATATCTGGAAAAGGCATCCACATATAGAACTAAGGGCCACGCCCTCTGAAAATACTCATTAACACCTTTCATTTGATACTCGTATCGTACAAACAAATTCTAGAGTCACCCCTGGTCCATATTTATGGCGATATCTCGAAAAGACGTCCACATATAGAGCTAAGGCCCACTCCTTTTTAAAATACTCATTAACACCTTTCATTTGATACCCATATCGTACACAAAAATTCTAGAGTCACCCCTGGCCCACTTTTATGGCGATATCTCGAAAAGGCATCCACCTATAGAACTAAGGCCCACTCCCTTTTAAAATACTCATTAACACCTTTCACTTGATACCCATATCGTACAAACAAATTCTAGAGTCACCCCTGGTCCACCTTTATGGCGATATCTCGAAAAGGCGTCCACCTAAAGAACTTAGGACCACTCCCTTTTAAAATTATCATTAACACCTTTCATTTGATACCCATATCGTACAAATAAATTCTAGAGTCACCCCTGGTCCACCTTTATGGCGATATCTCGAAAAGGCGTCCACCTAAAGAACTTAGGAACACTCCCTTTTAAAATTATCATTAACACATTTCATTTGATACCCATATCGTACAAACAAATTCTAGAGTCAGGCCTGGTCCACCTTTATGGCGATATCCCTAAATGGCGTTCATCTATAGAACTACGGCCCACTTCCTCTTAAAATACTCTTTAATACCTTCCAAACACATTCCAGGTTTACCCTAGGTTCTTTTTACAACATGGTGATTTTCCCTTACTTTGTCTCCACAGCTCTCAACTGAGTATGTAATGTTCGGCTACACCCGAACTTAGCCTTCCTTACTTGTTACTATTATCTTTACTTATTTGCGCTACCAATTCTTTATTTTTCAGTTTTGCCTTTTTCTAAACAACAGCTGTTGTGTGTTTATTTGTAAAAAATTATCCGGCTACTTTCGCGGGTAGAATACCAAAAGGGTGTAAAAGTTTCCACATGATTTCGTTACCGTGGTGAAGAATGTTGTTACCACACCAGAATCGGGGCGTTAGTGGAATTTTCGCTGACAACACTGGCGAAAACAACAGAATTCCACCTCGCATCATAAAAAGAGAATTCCACCTCGTTTGTCAGCTTTTTAATTTGCAGAGCTGATAATGGTGGTGAAATTCGCATACGCTTGAAAGTCTAAAAGAATCTTGGTGAAAGTCGAGTACGCCTAAAAGTATGCAAGGACATGCATTGAGTTGGGCCTTCAACGAGGTGGAATTCTACAACACCTGCAACACTCAGCAGGCTAGCCATGAAGGTATGGCCTAATCTTCTAAATAGTTCGACTTGTACGTTACGTAGCTCAAACTTTTTGATCAAATATTGCACTGTCACCGAGTTTTTAACTATATTTCAGGTGTCAAGTCCAGGAAGTTAGTTAAAATTGGATTGAATGATTCCCAAATTAAAATTAATTTTCCTAATATCTCGATCCATGCGCCAACTAGCGATTTTTTTTAATCAAATATTGCATTGCCACCGGATTCCAATCTGTCTAAAATTTGGACTATATAAGGAAAAGCTACGCATTTTTGTCAAAACGGGTGTCAAATGCGATCTAAATTCAGTAGAGGAAAATGAGTTAGAAGTAGAAGTAGATTTAGAGGTAGGGGTAGGAGTAGAGGTAGCTGTAGAAGTAAAGATATAGTTGCATGTAGATATAGAAGTAGAGGTTCAGGTAGAGATGAAATTGGAGAGGGAGAACGAGAGGAGAGTGTGAATCCGTTCTCTGTACATATTGCTCAGTTTTAACTGCATATCATGCAGCAGTGGACTGGTTAACTGGTTCACGGATGGCTCGAAGTTGGATGGGAAGGTTGGAGGTAGAGATATACGTCGCCGATAAACGCCGCCGCCACTGCCGATTAGCTTGGTTTTTCGCACGCCGCCGCCGAATGTCAAAAAAAAAAATAGGCGCGGCGTCCGGCGTTTTACTATGTTTCTACTATTTTGAGACTGTCTAGGCCATTTATTGTTGTCTCGAAAATTGGTCTGATATGATCGAAAGGGGTATCAAGGGATGTGCATTAGGGCGGGTCGATTTAAAATTGCTCATTGCTCTGTGAAAATTGTATTCTAGGGATCAAAATAAGAAACTTTGCCGAAGGAACCAGACCTCTAAAACGAATTCTGATGTCCCCCCCCCCCCCCCCCCCCTTTGGGACGAACTTTTGGGTAGGGGCAATTTTAATTCTACCTGCTGTGTCTTGTGGTGGCTTAAAAAAACAACACACGCAATTTTACGATCTGCAATTGTGTCACAGTGATGCCTTGGTTTTAAAAGGGGGTTGTAAAAACGCTAATTTCTAATAATTTGTTTTAATTTCTTTTCTATTACTAAGTTAAATTAATTTTTTCATTTACATATATTCTGACTAAATAAATTTCTAAAGAGAAAAATAAACTCCAAAAAGAAAACACATAGGCATTTCAAAGTGGGATTTTTCAAAATTTGCCCCTACGACCCAAAGGGGGGACATCAGAATTCGTTTTAGAGGTATGGTTCCTTCGGTAAAGTTTATTATTTTGATCCCTAGAATATGATTTTCACAGAGCAACGGGCGATTTTTTTGCCTCTCCACAAATCGACCCGGCCTAATGTGCATCACTGCCAGTTATAAAAATCCTATTGCGAAATTTAATACTTTCTAACCGTTCAAAAGTTATTTGAGAAAACAGGCGCTTTCAATTCCGGATTTCGCATTACCGAATTCACCAAATTATTAAAACAAAACACTCAAATAAAAGTTATACATATAATAAATTTAAATGCTCATTTCGCATAATTTTTTCAAAAAATTAATAAAGAACAATGAATTTATATATAATGTAGAACACATTTTCAAAATGTCCTCAAGTTTTTAAAAAAGCAAGTTACCCGAAAAAGATGCCGAATTTTATATCCCGAGTGGCTGAAAGAATAAGAGAAATCAGTGATACAAAATCCTTTAGTATGCTCCAATGGTTTAAATTCTCCTTTGAAATGATTCTTACCTCATACTTAAGTTGCATATACATATCTTCAACATCTACGAGAAGAGTTGGAAAAAGAACTTTATTTGTTTAACTATAACCTGAGTTTAATGAATATGGTATCAGTCGAAGAAAAAGTTCGAATAATAAATGATGTTATGGCTCAAGCCATGAAATGTTAAACTTTTGAAAACAAGTTGAAGTAAAACTCATGAACAAATGGTATGATCGAGAGCTAACAGACTTAAATAAGTGTAAAAATAGCTTGTATAAAATTTGTCAAATAAACGGTGACTGGGTGCAGTATAAAACTATAAACAGGCAATACAAAAAATTAATTAAAATTAAGAAGACTAAATACCTAGAAAATAAAATTTCTATAAATAGCTAAAATAGTAAATAAATGTGGAAATGTCTAAAAGACACTGTTAATTTGAAAAAGGAAAAATCTCTAATTAAAAAGATCGAAATCGATAATAAAGTATATGAAGATGGAAAAGATATATCTAATAATCTTAATATAATTTTCGTTAAGAGTATAAAAGATATAAACAATGACATTGAAATAGTCACAAATAACTTTAACTACGAATACAACGTGACCAGCTACTTCGAATTTGATGAAGTGACTGTCGATACAGTGACACAAATTGTTAAGAAGTTTAAACATAAGATAGGCGGAAATAATCTTATTACGGAAGGTGTAATTAAAAACTCTGTTATGTACACGGGATACTTTTATGCGAATATTATTAATGAAAACTTCAGAACTGGTACAATGCCAGACTTTTGGAAGCTAACAACAGTTATACCTGTTCAAAAAGTTAAAAATACTATAAAATCTAATGAAATGCGACCCATAAATACCTTGCCGGCCGATGAAAAAATTATTGAATCAATTGTAAAAGAACAGCTGGAACAGTACCTGGAGTTGAACAAAATTGCAATACCAGAGCAATCTGGTTTTCGAAAAAAATATGCTTGCGAGTCTGTTTTAAACTCAATTGTTTTTGAATGGAAAAACCAACTTAATGAAAAAAATTTTGTAATTGCGGTATTCTTAGACCTAAAATGAGCGTTCGAAACAATATCTCAACAAATTATGATAGAAAAACTTTACAGCATTGGAGTGAGAGGTAAAGCGCTTGCATGGTTCAAAAGTTACTTCTCAAATCGCCGCCAAAGAACACTAGTAAATGGAACATTTCTCTCAAATGAAACACGAGTCGATATTGGCCTTCCACAAGGATCAGTACTTGCACCAATATTGTTTAAAATATATATAAATGATATAATTAAATCAGTAAAACATTGTAACTTAAAGTTGTTTGCAGATGATACTCTCATTTTGATAAGCGATAACAATTTTAATATAGCTATGCAAAAAATGCAATCAGACTTAGATAATATATACCTATAGACGTGCCAAAACAAATTAAAGATAAGTGCCGATAAGACCAAGTATATGATTCTGAATAGAACCCCCGTTAGTAACAGTTATGAACTAAAAATAGACAAGAGTGTACTTATGGAAGTGTCAAAACTAAACTATTTAGGTATAGTTATTGATAATAGATTGAAATTTGAAGACCACATAAATGGTCTTAAGCAAAAGATTGCTAAAAAAAATAGGTTTCCTGTACAGGGCATGTAAATACGTATCGAAGAAGCACAAGATCTTAGTATATAGAACTATAGTGGAGCCCCATTTTGCTTACTGCCCTAACATACTGTTTCTGGTGGCAGATAACATAATAGATAGCTAACAGAAAATGCAAAATAAGGCGATGAGATTTATATTAAATAAAGAACGTGATACTACGACAAGTGATATGCTGAACATATTACAATGGCTTAGTGTTAAACAGCGTATACTTTATTTTGTAATGATTTTTGTTTTTAATATTAAAAAAGGGAATTTACCGGAGTATTTGAGCAATAATATTGCATACCAAAAAGATATTCACAATATTAATACTAGAAATAAGAGTAATTTTAGGCTTCCGCTCTTTTCCACAGAAAGCGGACAGCTCAACTTATTTTACAAAGGATTAAAAATATTTAATGAACTTCCTTTAGATATAAGAAACTCTGAAGAGCTAAATGTATTTAAAAAGAAATTAATATCATATTGTCGTACAACTGCAATAAGATAGATAGAAGAGATCTCATATAATATGTAATATGTGATATGGAGTTATTAATCTAGGCTTATAAGCTGTAATAAATAAATAAATAAATAAATAAATAAAATAGCGTCTTAGATTTGATTTTCACACTTCATCATTCGACACCCACTCTCCCGGTTTGACATTTCCAAAAGTTGGTGGCCCTATACCCAACTAGTACCTTGGAGTGAATCACATTGGATATAGCCTATCAACCGTGTTTAAATGTCACCTAGACGTTACGGCTCCTGTTACAAATGTGAATACGTAAGCACATATATTTACGAGGTGAGGCTTTGTCCTTCGCAAAACCCCCCAAAGTGGTGAAGTAAAAGCTTTCTCAAGACAGTCGAATATATGATCGGGTATTCTGCTACGCTAACGTAGGGGATAGTCGAGCTAGTCTGAAAACTGAAGGCGGTTATCTATAATGAGCTCTTATATCATAAGGCCGGAAATGAAGACTATTGAAGTAAATTTATCGAACACAAACGTATGCAAATTTTGGTCTACATTTTAAAACTTTTATCCACGGTCCTTGCAAGTTTAAATTATGTAGATGCGCCAAGGATTATACGATTTTCACCCACGAGTTACGCAAGGATATCCACTTAGACTGCTTATGATATCGAGGGCAGCATCCTTGTCAGAATAGTTACTTCCTAATGTTTCAAGATGTTTTTTTGGTGTAGCTCGGAAGCATAGCGCGACAAAAACATCCGTCAGAAAGTTTCCGGAGTTACACCTAGAGCTTCTAGGAAAGTGACGTCGACGAAGGTATGAGTTCGAAGTCGCAGTCCTATAGCTTCTGTGCTGGCATATTGTACAAGGGCCAGGATGCGTGGTAGCGACTGAAGGCGCCCTTTGGGGCGATCAACAATAAGCCAATATTGATGCTAATAGTTAAAACTGTGCCACGACAGCCATGACTTTTAATAGACCATCAATAGCAACCGTAAGTCGCCTTTGTGCGTAACCAACAAGGAGCCACAAATGATTTAAAGAAATCATGCTGACGACGGGTATTATAGTTAGCCCAGAACATCTCCTTCAGTGAAAGTATGCTACAAAAGTGTTACTACCATTTTATGTATTTCTCCCTCTCTCTGCAAGAAAATTTTCTGAACGATCCGCTAGAGGCAAAGACCGCGGATCTTTCCGAAATGGCCGAAACGTCGATTTCCTTAAATACATATAAACAAAACCTTTCCAAATATTATTTTTATAAATTTTCGCTTTACAAGCCTCCCAGATACTCATCTGCAAGTTAATGATGTTGTTCCAGATAGTCAAACATACCATTGATGGCAGCAGTATGTTTCCATATCCATTAGGTGTGGACAATGTGATACTCTGAAGTCCAGCCATTCAATTCAGAGGTTTATGCCGATTACTTTGGCGGTGCGCCGGACACGCCGCCGGCGCCGGTATATAATAAAGCCTACGCCGCCGCCGCCGATTAAGTTACCGGCGTAAACCTCTAGTTGGAGGAGGACTTCTCTGTCGGGAGCTCAACGTAAGCCGCAGGTTTAAGTTGCCTGATTTTGCAGTGTCTTCCAAGCGGAGGTTGCTGCAATTTAGGATGAGGTGAATGTAATGTTGATTCTGAGAATTCAACATCTACATCGATAATATACCTAGCAATTGTCACGCGTGCCTCTTAGTGCGTATGGGTGTAACTGAACCGAATGTCAATGCGTATAAGAATACGGAGTATCCCTGGCCACGTGTTGTTTACTCCTCTATAGTTGGGTTTATAGTCAACTTAGCAAACGCTGGGCGGACATTAACTCTTGCAGGGTAGCAAGACTCTTTTGGACGAGGGTGGATAGAAAGTAGCCTGCTGAAATTATTTAGTACACCAAACTCATCGATTAATGGTGATTGAAGTTTTGACGCGTCAACGTCCAATGGTATTCTATGCGGTATGTTTCAACAAACTGGAAAATCGCTCTTGGTACAGCGGCATGGTGGATGGATGACGAGGTGATATCATCGAGATAACGTTTCAAGTTTGACTGTCCACTTTTTTGCAGAACTAGGCGAAATTATTATTATTATTTCGTCTCATCAGTACCACCGAAGGACTTGTTCAGAGTCGAGATCGGTTTTGTTCGAAACTGCTTCTTTGCCACGCAATGGTCGTCTAAGGCTACTGACAGAGCTTCCGCTATAAGCTATGCTAGAAATTTAAAATGTTATATAATTTTCTATCTTATATTACAGAAATCTTCTAGCCTCCACTCTTTCTTCAGCCTACGTAGCTATAGCTTACGTCACCGCTATCTTATTTTGTGTTACAACGTTTCAAGTTTGACTGTCCACTTTTTTGCAGAACTAGGCGGAAGATTTATTATTAGTTTGGTCTCATCAGTATCTCCGAAGGACTTGTCCAGAGTCGAGATCGGTTTTGTTCGAAACTGCTTCTTTGCCACGCAATGGTCGTCTAAGGCTAGTGACAGAGTTCCCGTTAATGGCTATGCTGAAAATCAGAAATTTTATATAAGCTTTCTATCTTATATTACAGAAATATTCTAGCCTCCACTCTGCCTTCAGCCTACTTAGCTATAGCTTACGTCACCGCTATCTTATTTTGTGTTGTCCATGTGAGCTTATCCTGCATTAGAGAAACTGATCGGACAGGATGATAGCAGCCCGAGTTGGCAGAAGCGTTATGATGTAGTTCTACTATTCCAAAATCCCCTCAAACTTTATAATCTATGTCCTTGCATCAATATCCCCAAGGTAAAATCTGTGTAAAATTACACATCACACACAATCATTTAATTTCATAAAATTTTACATTTGCATTCTACCATAAAAATCATTAAAGATGGTAGCATGATAAAAGGAATATATTATGTAAGTGCATAGAAAATATATATCAGATAAGCACGAAGTTAAATGTAACGCCATTGGCTAAAACACAAAATGCATTAAGACGAATGTATTAGGGGCGCACCCTAAATTGTTGCGCTCTACCAAAACAAAGGGATGAAGATTTATGCAAGGATATTGAGCAGCTAACTTAAGTAGAAGACAGTATAAAGTAACTGTACTGTGAATGCGTAATTTTGTATAATGGAAAAAAATTTAATGCACACCAAATGACGATAAAGTTTTCATAAATTAATTAAAATCAAGAAAGTGAAGATATGAGAAAGCTAGAATATGGAATGGGTTTGTTATATAAAGAACAAGAGTTGGTGATATGAAGAGAATTGTTTTAAGTTGCTAATGTTAGGAGGGAGGAAAATTAGAAGGTTTAATGGTTCGTCTAAACTAGAAAAGTTACTTTTACGTACTTACATCCGAAAGCATCTCAAGGCGATTAGACAAACTAAAAAGATGTCCGGCACCACTGAAAAAATTTAGTTAGCACGTTTTTACAGCAGCTCCTGTGAAGTTAAATTTTGATCTCAGTTTTGTCGAACACCTACTTTCCGCTTTTCAAACAACACATTGCAGCTCATCTGAATGACGATCGAGGGATCAATAATAGTCTAGTGTGGAAAGTGGGAATTGGCACGCAGCAGAACCCCTTGGACATTGAGGCGGTGTAAAGTCAACTGTACCGGTGATAGCTTTTAATCCCTTTTTTTCTGTTGTCTCTATACTTGTCTTTAGTTCCTTATTTGACATCGTTTTCGTGTTCTGTACTGATTTCTTTAAATTATCATATTTTTCGTTGAGTAGGAGCAACAATAACAACTAACAATGATAGTTGGCTGTTATTGCATAGCGGGGATTGCACATTTCTTGCAAGCAATTATTTTATATATATTGTAACGAATTTTGGAAAATTCCTGATAATTATACACCTTCTACTAACGTACGAATCGCTGAACTGTCGAGTAAATAACTCCAATATTCAGTATTGCAAAATGGTCTTTATTTAGACTACTTTGGGAGTAGTACTTCACAATTACCGCGTACTTCACTAAAGCGTGTTAAAATCAAACTGATTGATTATCTTTTACACCGCGCTGCTTTTATACTCTCAGTTAGCCTCGTTCGCCTATTTCTCCTAAGGTCTAGACTTTTCATGAAAATGCCTGCTGGAACAGTTGTATCTCATTCTTGGTTATTTATTTATATACATGAATATCTGTAGTTTATGTTTTTCTTTTAGCTATATGTGTGTATATTTGTGTGTAACAACTTCTGCTCTTAGCTGATGACTACGTATGTGTATGCAGTGCACGGACTTTACCACTTTTTTGGTAGATCTACTATTTTTAAAGAGAATGTTGGTAGACGAAAAATGAAAATAGTAGTAGAAGATGGTAGATTTTTTTTTTCAAGAAAACAATATCTACAGTTTATATTTGTGCAAAATAATTCATAACTTATTGTATAAAAAATAAAGCCCATTTCAAGGAAATAAAAAAAATAATAAATGTAAGGCGCGATAACCTCCGAAGAGATCTAAGGCCGAGCTTCTCTTCCAATTTGCGTCGTGCTCCTCTTGATTTTTCCCTACAAATTGGCCGGACGGGACCTACATGTTTTATGCCGACTCCGAACGGCATCTGCAAGGCAGATGAGTTTTCACTGAGAGCTTTTCATGGCAGAAATACAATCGGAGCGCTTGCCAGACACTGCCGAGGGGCGAACCCGCTTAGAAAAATTTTCTTCTAATTGAAAAATCTTATTTCTAAAATTTTGATGTTGCTTTGCCCGGGAGTTGAACCCAGGGCATACGGTGTGATAGGCGGAGCACGCTACCATCACACCACGGTGTGAAACATGTAAACAAAACAAAAAAATACATGTAAATTTGTATATATGTACATAGCTTATGCCTATATGATATGGAATGGGGGGATTCCCCCCGGGTCCGGGGTTTTTGAGGGGCCCGCGATTTAGAGGTACTAAGGCATTTTTTTTTTAATTCAGGAGAGTTTTTGGTTATTCCATGTGCAAATTTTAAGCCGAATTTCAACAGCAACAAATATTGATAATGATTTTTTGCCTGGGCCAGAGGAGACAATAAAAACATCAAACAGAAATGTATGTTTACATGAATCCGAAATCGTAAAGTTTTCGTGGTGACACTGATGAAGGTTCATCTTCAAAAAGTCTTCCAACAATACCACCAACTCTGTATCAAAGTCCAGATTATTTAAACGACTTCGATATCGGTACCGCGAATAATGAGTTTTTGCGATCTGAAGAAGTCAACGAAATAATTCGTCGAGGTCATCAAAGTGTCCTGATTGTCATGACGAGGCATTTCCTACATCGTTGTTAAACATCGTTGTTAAACAAAAGGAAAGTGGAGCGTGACTGGTTAGTGTGAAGTGCCAGTAGCAATGCTTTTTATTGCCTACCATGTCGTCCGTTAAGCACCAATACTTTAAATCGACCTAAAATTTGTTGTGCGGATATTCGAAATTCCAGGTATGGAAGAAGCTATACGATAAACTGCCATCACACGAAAATACTCAAGATCACATTAAATGTTATATTCAATGACGATCTTTACAAAATCTAATTCAAAAGGAGGCTACATTGATACACTTATCAATGACCAGCTAATCACTGAAAGTCAAAAGTGGAAGGTAATTTTTTAATAGAACTTTTGACACTCTTTTAATTTTGGGTGGAAGAGGCCTAGCTTTCAAAAGCGAAAGTATACATATCAGTGAACGAAACGATGGACATTTTTGGGCATCTAAGATCTCATAAGCCATTATAATCCGATACTTAGAGATCATTTAGAGAAAGTTAGAATTTCACAACAGCAGCAAAAACGTTTACAAGTTCACTATCTTTCCCCAGACATTCAGAACGAGTTTATAGAAATTTGTCAAAGCATGTGAGCCAAGTATTTTGCTATTATCGTTGATGTTATGCCTGGTGCTAGTCACGTTGACTACGTTCATTTTGCGCTAACTCAATTTCAATTAGAAAGCAACAAATTTTACAATTCAAGAACGGTCTGTGACTTTCGTGAATGGTAACCAAAAAACTGGTCGGAAAATCGCTGATCTAATTTGCCATACTCTAGGTAAACATGAAATCCCATTAAAAGATTGTCGTGAACAAGGGTATGATAACGGCGCCTATATTAAAGGAGCTTACAACGGAGCACAACGTCACATTCTCGACAAAAACTCGAATGCTGATTACTCGCCTTGTGCAACCCACAGTCTCAATTTATGTGGTGTTGATGCTGCAGAATGTTGTACGGCTGCAATTACTTTCTTCGGAGTTGTACAAAAATGTTTTACTATTTGCAGCAGCACTCCACAATGATGGGACATCCTCAAAAAAAATGTACCGAACTCTCTTCATAGTCTTTCAGCTAAAAGCCAAATTTGACTGCACAAGCATACAGCGATGTCACTGGCATTCTCAAGTACATCAACAAGTTCGAATGTATCTTGCTGTCCTCAATTTGGTTCAAAATACTGACTTCCATTAATGAAAGAAACGTGATCCTCCAAGCTAGAGACGCCACCAAAGATGTTGAGGTCCGACATCTAGATGCCTTATTAGCTAATTTGAAGTTGATCAGGAACCAATGGGAAACAATTTTAAACGAATGCAAAACAGTTGCTATTCAATTGAACATCTTGCGAAAGTTTCCGGACATTCGAAAGAGAAAACCCAAAAGACGTTCTGAAGATAACTTAAATGAGATGATTACGGATGATTCAGAGTCTGATTTTAAAAACAATACATCACTGGTGATCGTTGATTCGGTAATCACTGGCATTACTGACCGATTTGCAGCTTTGAGAAATTTGAGCGAGACGTTTTCCTTTTTGTGGCAATTTGATGCCATGGATGAAACTACGGTTAGAATGCGAAATAATGCACTTGAAACACATTTACGAAGCAAATTTTGATAAAGGTCTGTCACCATTGGAATTGCTAAATGCCATCTTTGTTCAAAATCTGTATACAATATTCCCCAACATTTGTGTTGCTCTACGTATCTTTTGCACTATACCTGTCACTGTAGCTAGGCAGAACGTTCCTTCAGCGTCCTTTCAAGAATCAAAAGCTTTCATAGATCGTGTTCATCTAAAGAGCGAGTTTTAGGACTTGCCACGCTTTGTGTTGAATCCGTTTTGGCAAGACAGTTAAATTTTGATATTATTGTAAAAAATTTTGCAGCGAAAAAAGCAAGTAAAGCCACTCTTTGATATCCGAACTTACTATATTGAATAATTAAAATTTATAATCATCAATAAATTTATCAGAAATGTATTAAAATGTTACCAAATAACTAGAAAATATTATTTGGAATATTATGTGGCTGTTAAAAGATAATTTTATTTCTACGTTACAATAAAATAAAATAAATAGTAAATATTCTATGTTAATTTTATTGTCAGCTCTTAGTCCAAAAATCATTTAGTTGATGTGGCAAACATTTTTTTTTGATGTACTCCATCAATAATGATTCATGAATGAAACGTCATTAATTCAAGTTAATCAAATGTATTAGTGGATTTTTTATAGGGGGCCCCTAAATTGTTTAGTCCCGGGCCCGGATTTTCTCTCTACGGCCCTGCATGGGGTACTCGCGATTTTTGCAGGGAAATTGCACGTATTGCAAAACTTTTGTGCGTATTTTGTTGTTCTGACTTTACAATTCGTGCACCGTTTGCAAGACAAAGCGAATCATCCTTAGATATTGCAGGACAAGTTACATTGCATTGGAAATTTTCCACCATAATTTCTCATAAGCAAATAACAAACTCAGATAAGTTCTTTAAAAATAAAAATTTAATTTATTCTAAAATCAAATGTATACTTATTCTAAATTAAAACTTAATATTTAAATTACTATCATACAGTTAAGAATATACGTAGTATACTTAGTTATGGTATGATATGCTGAAATATGGTATGTTCAAATTATAAATTTTTTTTATAAATAATTGCGAATGTGTATTTAATATTCATATGAAAAAGAGTATTTTTCAGTATTAAGGAATTGTAAATGCTAACAATTTAGAAAGGCACTTGAGATGTTATATCAATAGATTAAACAATTTGATATAAGATTGTGTTTGTGCAGCAAAGTGAATCCAAACTAAATTCCAAAAGACAGGCACTTAATTCTTGTGAGGGCATATTACACAGCAGTGAAAAGAAAAATAGCAGTGGCAAATTTTTAAAATTACTCTTTTTATTTTCGATATGTTAAGAAAAAAACCTCTATCAATTTTGAAACTGAAATTATTCAAATCAATCTTAAAAACGTTTTCGAAAAAATTGCATGAAAACTTCGAACTTTTTATTTGGTGTTTCAGATTTTCTGCCATATAAAAAAAAATTGTTCACACTTTGTATGGCGGAGAGTTTAAAACATTCTTCGGAAAAAAAATGTTTCATAAATAAATGCGATTTTTGAGAGACCTATAACTTGCTCTTTGTGGGACTAAAATTGATTTGGCTACAAAACTGCAAACTCAAAACAATTAGAGAACTCCAAAATTTTATGTACACAATTTTAAAAAATTTTGGATTTTCTAGAATTTTCTCCAAAACGTTTTGGATTAGTTTGTTTTTTCTTAAAATACCAAAAATAAATTAGTTGACCAAATATACAAAAGTTGACACCTACTTTTCTGTTCGCTGCTGTATATTAAATTTTGGTGTTTTTTCTAAATAATATAATAAAATAATAAAAGTATCAAAAATACATATGTTGTAAAGTTCATAAAAAACTATTGGGGTATTCACTTTACTCTGACTATCAGCTTATCTGCTTATGTGGTTATAGGTTTAACACAGTTTATAAAAACAGCATACACTGTTGGGAAATAATTTCTCAGCAGAAAAGTTCATAACGAGTTAAAGTGAATACCCCACATATATCCAAATTACATTTATTGTTTTTAAAAAAGAAAAGCCCAGTATTTTCGAAAATCAGTTGTCAAAATGTTCAATATAAAGTCGTTCATTTAAATATTTTTCTAAAAGTCTTAAATAACATATTTATGCTTATAATTTAAATAAAAAGACTAAAGTATATATTTATTGTTTTTCCATACAATAAATAAAATATTTAGGAGCAAAAATATAAAATTATGAATATTCATCAATAAAAAGTAAAAAAAAAATTAAGAAATAAAAAAAAGCAAACACAAAATCAAATTTCGTTAAAAAGTATTTTCAACATTAATAAGTGTAAAATAAGTTACAAAAAAAAAAAAAAAAAATTATAATAATAATTAATTATAAAAACATAAAATTTTATAAATAAAAATGATTACAAAATTATGTATTGATAGAAATTACATTAGGCAAACGTTCTTAATGCAATTACCAGCTCGGAAGAAATTGTATATGCTAGTAAATATAAATAAAAAAAAAATCTATTTTTATGGAAATAAATATTGTAACGAATTTTGCGAAATTCCTGATTTTTATTTGCCTTCTGTTAACGTTCGAATCGCTGAACTGTCGAATAAATAACTCAAATATTCAGTATAATAAAGCGTTCTTTATTTAGATTAGTTTGGGGGTAGTATTTCAATTATCGCGTACTTCACTAAAACCTGTTTAAATCAAACTGATTAATTTATCCTCAGCTTGCACTGCTTTTATACTCTCCGTTATCTGGTTCGCATATTTCTCCTAAGGTCTAAACTTTTCATGAATATGCCTTCTGGAACAGTGGTATCTCATACTTGGTTATTTAGCTATATGCGTGTGTATGTGGGAGTAGTAACTTCTGCTCTTAGCTGATGATAAAGTGATGTGTGATTGTTTCTCTTTCTTCAAGCTGCTGATTATGTGTATGTGTGGCTGCTTGCTTTGATGTGTTCATGTGCATAAGTGTGTCTGCTTGCTTTATTGTTGTGCGTTTATTTAGTAGTATCATAATGATGTATAGAAATGCTAATATTCGCCACAATATTTATGTACTCCCAAGAAAAATTAAAAAAAAACTATTTAAGCACTAGATTTTACCCCTCTTCAAACGCTTGGAACTTAAAATTTTTTAATAAAAAAAAAACACATGTACCTCCTAGGAGATTTTAGGGTGGGCTTCTCTTTCAATTTAAGTCGTGGTACATTTTAAATTTTCATTACAGAAATGTAATCGGAGTGCTTGCCAAACCACTGCAGAGGGGTAGTAGTGATTGATTTTTTTTCTTATTAATAAGACTATCTTCTTTGTTTCCAAGTTACGCCCTTCCAGAAATTCTCGAAATCGATGTGAAAATACGTTTTTCAGACCATGTCTACCCCAACGCCACCTATGTACTGGAGTGTTAAGTGGTCACTCAACGGTATGTAGTTTATCTCAAAAATGTGATATTGCACTATAAACAACCATTTGCTCATACCTTTCGATTAGTGCTTATATTGTGAAAACACTTTGCAACGATACCCCTGGGTCACATTTAGATCTTTTAATTAGAGTAAGATATTGTGGCGAATGTTAGCGTCACTATGCTGTTAGTAAATAAATGCACAACAACAATAAAGTAAGCAGCCACAATTGTGTACATGAACACATCAAAGTAATCCATTTACACAGGTTCATAGCAGGCGACGAAGTACAATATCTCACATACACATATGTAGTCATCAGCTAAGAGCAGAAGTTTTTAGTCACACATACACACGCATATAGCTAAGTAACCAAGTATGTGATACAACTGTTCCATGTTCGTGAAAAGTTTAGACCTCAGGAGAAATATGCGTACGAGGCAACAGAGAGTATAAAAGGAGCGCAAGCTGATGAATAACTAATCAGTTCTATTTAAACACACTTTTGTGAAGTACATGATAGTGAAGTATAATTGTACTACCCCCAAAGTAGTCTAAATGAAGACCATTTTGCAATACTAAATATTGGAGTTATTTATTCGACAGTTCAGCGAATCGAACGTTAGCAGAAGGCGCATAATTATCAGGAATTCCCCAAAATTAGTTACAATATTGAAATAAAAACCATCTTATTTTAACGCCACCGTCAATAACATTCGTTTGATACTCATATATCATAGAAACACATTCAGGGTTACCCCTAGGTCACATTTCGGCCTATATCTCGTAAACAGGTTTAGATATGACAAACAAATTGTCTTATGGTTAAAGCCGACATTGGGAGTTCTCGTTTGAGACCTGCTTTATAAACATATTCGAAAGTTGCTCAGGTCTATATTTAAAGAGAGAACAGAGAGAATACAATCTCCTTTCTATAGCATTTCAAAATTATTTTCGGATTCATATCTGAACTATTATTTGACAGCTTTGGTAAATGCATGATTGTTTTCTTAGTGTTGTTATATTATTTTCAAAATAATATCAGAATATTTTGGGATTGGTTTAAAATTATCGTTGGTTTAAAATTAAAATTAATATTAATATAAATATCGGGACAATTAAGGGATTATTTCTACATTTGGGTTTTTTACATTATATTTGGCGACCATTTCGAGTTTATTTCTGGAATATTTCGCAATTGTTTTCGGGACCATTTTGCAATGGAGCGCAAGTACCTGGATCGGGATTGATATTTTTTAATGAGTCAAGGTTAATAAGATGGCCTTTATTTTGAGGGAGATGCAGACAGTAGTAATCATAATACAGTTGGTTAGGAAGATTGGGAAGGTTTAGTGCTTATAATAGCGATTAAAACATTTGTAACGAAAATTTTTGAGATAATTTGAGTTTACTTCTTTAAAACGTTTCTTCCGAGCTGAAACTTTAATATGACTGGGCGATTTCTCCAAAAGCGCTTAGGATATAAAATATGTAGAATAAGTTTATTTGCTTAAAATTAAAAAGTTTTCACTTTAATTAAGATAAAAACTAATCTATAATTTCTTTATCTAGCATTTATATATATACTACACTCAAAAAAACATTTCTAGGAGATTTTTTTGAGTGTTGTTTAATTTTTGTGTGTGTATAAAACTAACTCAAGGCGAATTCATAGAAGGTGTTGGCAAAGCGAATTCAACCAATTCGCTGTGCAGAAGAATGCCAAGTCAAAAGAGAATGTTCATTGATTTCGACTAACTGACATATTATTGTACAAGGCGTTTTATGGAAAATAATCAAGAATAAGCAATCAGCTCTTGGAATAACAACAACTGAATTCGCCTTAAACTAATTACTAAGTTGTTAACAGTAAAATTATACATATTATTATACTATACTCGCATTAAAGTGCATAGTTCAATAACGTGCATTTTATGTTTGAGACTTGGCTATGTATGCGTTTGCATTCATGCTGTCCACAGCTTTGGCGATATTTTCGCTTTTTCGCATTTTCTCTCGCGCTATAACTGCGTTGTTTTCACGCGATTGCAGAAACATCTCAGCAAATGCATAGTTAATTTTCTTCACGTATTATCGCAGGCTCTCCTTCAATCACAACTTTATCATTTGTAATAGTAACCGCCAAATTGATAAGTCGGCGGATGTTGTATACCATTTGGATAAAATAAATTATGATGTGACGAAGAGCGTACTGGCGGATGTGGGCGGTAGGCCTTTGAGTTGGCGGCATTGTTGGAATAATTTATATGCGACGGCACGTAAGCTGTAGCATCATCACGTGCATTGATGGCATAACGACGTGCACATCGTTCTTCAATATTTGATGGCGGCCAACGTTGGTAATGGCGTGTTGAGTCTTCTGAAGAGCGGCGGCGATGATAACGTTTCGCAGCGGCATTCGATGGCGCAGCGCTAAACTTTTGATGGTAATTACTCTCATCCCCACTAGCGGCGCTATGTAATACTGCCGAACGATATTTGCGACGAGAACGTTCATCTAACGAAGAGGGTGGAGTATAGCAAACCGCAGAAGCAGCAGCAGCGCGCGTCACTACTGGCATATCGATCACATCATCACCGTGCGCTGATTGACGCCGTTGCATATGCATGAAATCTGCAGCGTAATTATCATATGCTCTCAAGCCCAAACTGCTTAGCTTACGTGACACTTTCTGCTCATCGTCAAGACGTACGCGCCACTCTTGTGCCGTCACTTGTGGTCCAGTATAGAGTTCATTGTGTGGTTGAAATTCTGATGGTGAGTTGGTGTAGAGATTTGTATAAGATGAGCGACGCCAACCCTCTTCGTAGCGGCGTCGTGTGTGCTCATCTTCTAATGCTTGACGACGCTGTGAACGACTTGAACTGGACTCAGATGAATCTTCACCCGATGTGCCGATACCTAAATCTTTTTCGTCGCCGTAAGCTTTGTAGGGTGCACCGAGAAAGCCTTTACCTTTGCCATAAGGTGCGACTAGCCCTAAAGGGGTGTGCTGTTGTAAGTAGTATGAGTTCAACTTATCCATACTGGACAATTTCATTGGACTTTCTATATCAGAGATCTCATCATTGTCATCACCCAAATCAGTGCCAGACCAAGTTTGCCATGAGCCCGGACCGAAGAGTGACAAAAGCACTGGTAGTAAGAAGAGACCATGCATCGCACCAAAGAATATCACCAGGAAAACCATTTTGAAGAAAACGAGAAAAATATATGATTGTGCGAGCAGTAAAGCGATTATGCCAAGTATTGTAGAGCTTGAACCCTGTAAAATTGGCAGACCAAGCGAGTGTAGCGCCTCACGTACGCGCGCTTTTGGACTACGTTTCTTCGATGACATATAAGTGTAGCAAATATGCGCAGTGAAGTCCACCGAGAAGCCAATACACATAATAAGATTAATCATAGATATAGAATCCAGATTCACATCCCACAGAGCCATATAACCAGCTACGCCCAACTCAATTGATATGATCGAAAATGCGACCCACAGCGAGCATAGAATATTCGGTATGAATATGAAAGAGATGATCATCATAATAATCGCGCCAACGATCATCGATTGCAACGAAGTCGGACGCACCAGCTCGAATTGATCGAAGAACACAAAGTAAGGATGAAATATTGAGGCATTCAGCGGTGACTCTTTGCAAATCTTACGCAAATCGCGTACCATTTCCTTTTCATGATTTGTATCGGTGATATTTACAGCTTGTATGAGAAAACGTGAAGCAATAATGCGCGTCTCATTCTCATTAAATTTAACATCGAGTGAGAAGGGATTACCAGGGAATAGCCAATGTTCTTTCACAGCATCAATAAAAGATTGCTCATCATCAATTGAGATATTCAAATAATCATTGTTCCGATCAACAAACGAACGAAAAGAACGTATCCATGATTCGGTATAGAGTGATGAGGTAACATATGAAGTATTCTCAAGTGTGCGCGTTAGTTCTTCAATTTGATCTTGTACCATGGGATCGGAATAGTTTAGATCGCCTGTTATGATGACCTGTATGTGAGAGTAAGATAACATTGAAAGAAAATTAAAGAAAATAAAGAGTGCACGTCTCTCTTACCTGCATTCGATATGGAAATTCGCGATAATACTCATCCTCACGATCAAAAAACTCCACTGAATATGAGTCCGCCTTTGATAATTTACGCCGTTCCAAGCCTTCTTTGATTTGTGTAACTCCATAGCAAGCGCCAGCTAAATATGTTGCGAAGATGAGTATAATAAATATTTTACACCACTTATTATTGATCACAGCTGCTAGATAATCTTTGAAGAAGGCCATGAACATGTGATCTTTATTATCGATTGGATTATCGGGATCATCACGGTTAATGCCACCGGCCATAATGGCTTTGTAGAGGAAGTTGCGTTTTTCTGCGGATTAAAAATAGGAGAAATTAAAGAAAAAGAGTTAGCTATAAATAGTTGGGCAGAGTGTTGGAGTGGGAGCAGAAGTGGAGTGGGAGTAGGAGTGATTGTTGGACTAAGAGTGGTAGCGGTAGTGAGAGAGGGAATGGGAGTGCGAGTGGGAGTAGGAGTAGCAGTGGGTGTGAGAGTAGGAGTACGAACATGAGTAAAAGTGTGTGTAGGCCGTAGTAGTGGGAGTGGGAGTATTTGAGTGAGTGGGAGTTATAGTTGTAGTGGTATGGTAGACGTAGTGACAGTGGTAGTGGTAGTGATAGTGGTATTGGTAGTGGTAGTGGTAGTTGTGGTGGTACTGGTAATGGTGGTGGTAGTGGTAGTGTAAGTGGGACTCGGAGCTAAAGTGGAAGTAGTATTGATACTGTAACTGGGAGGGAAAGCGAAAAGGTCAGGAATAGGAGCATGAAATGAAGGGTAAATAAAGAGAGGGTGGAAGAGAATGGTACGATGGGAAGAAGAACAGTTTTTCTGGTAAAAAACGTCTGCCAGATATGCTAGTCAATATATATAAAAATCAAATTCTGTGTGTGTGTGTGTGTGTTCGCTCTGGAAACGTATTTCCCACACTTCAATCATCACCAAATTTTGGCTATAGGTTCCATCGATCGACACGAAGATTTTAGGATTAAAATAATTTCGATATATAAAAGGGGCGTGGCACCTCCCATACAAATAAAATCTTTGGTACTGCATAACTTTGAAGGTATACATGCCAGAACAATGAAACTCAGTAGGGAGTTATATGAGGTCAATCCCTAACACCACCAAGAAAATGCGGAATTTGGAAAAAGGGGGCGTGGCACCTCCCATACAAATGGAATATATCATACTGCATATCTCTGGATGTAGTAATGGTAGAACAATGAAAAATGGTAAGGAGCTATATGACGTTAAGTCCCAACACCTCCATTAAAATGTGGAATCGGGAAAAAAGGGCGTGGTAACTTCCCTACAAATGGGATTTTTCAGAACTATGGCTGCCGTACAAACTTAGGTTATTTTAATAACTAAACTTTGACTGCATTGTTGAGTTTGGCTGTTATTCCTCTTGGACGTTTAGTAATCTGCCGTCGTTAAAAACACTTGTTAACTTCAGTCTATCTACATTTCTATAAAAATCAAATTCTGTGTGTGTGTGTGTTCGCTATAGAAACGTATTTCCCTCACTTCATTCATCACCAAATTTTGGCTATAGTTTCCATCGATCGACACGAAGGTTTTAGGCTAAAAATAATTTCGATATATAAAAGGGGCGTGGCACCTTCCATACAAATGGAATTTTTGGTACTGCATAACTCTGAAGGTATACATGCTAGAACATTGAAATTCAGTAAGGAGTTATATGGGGTCAATCCCTAACACCACTATGAAAATGTGGAATTGGGAAAATGGGGGCGTTGCACCTCCCACACAAATGGTATGTATCATACTGCATATCTCTGGATGTAGTAATGGTAGGATAATGAAAATTGGTAAGGAGCTATATGACGTTATGTCCTAACACCTCCAGTAAAATATGAATTTGAGAAAAAAGGGGCGTGGCACCTTCCCTACAAATGGAATTCTTCAAAACTATGGCTGCCGTGCAAACTTAGGTTATTTTAACACCTAAAGTCTGACTGCATTGTTTAGTTTGGCTGTTATTCCTTTTGAAAGTTTAGTAATCTTCCGCCGTTAAAAAAAAATTTTTAGCTTCAGTCTATCTACATTTCTATAAAAATCAAATTCTGTGTGTGTGTTCCCTATGGAAACGTATTTCTCACGCTTCAATCATCACAAAATTTTGGCTATAGGTTCCTTCGATCAAGACGAAGGGTTTTGATATTTCAGAATTAAGAATTTTAAATTTAAAATTTTTTTTGGCTATGCGAACGAGCAATCTTAGCTCCCAAAAAATGATCATGTTAACAAAATCAATGATCGCATTCAAAACCAAATTCTTGGTAAAGCGACGAAATATAAATCGATCGAATTGTGCAATGGAACCAGACTTTGCGTTAAGAAATTATTGCCGAATGTAATCGAAGCAACAATCCTCAGCGGTAAAAGCAAAAGTAAAGATGTGCTCATACCACGTATCCCAATGATTCCTACAGATTTTCCATTCGATTTTAAGCACTTACAGTTTCCTGTACGGCTTGCTTTTGCTATTACAATGAACAAGTCACAAGGACAATCGCTTACAGGATTAAATATAGAGAGGCCGTGCTTTTCCCATGGCCAGCTATATGTTGCTTGCTCTAGAGTTGGAACGCCAAAGAATTACTTTATCTTTGCACCGAACGAAAAGATCGAAAATATTGTGTACCCACCAGCATTACAATAAGATACAATAATAAAATGTTTTAAACGAAAATTTCACCAAATATGCGTACAAAATTCAATTCAATTTACAGAACAATAAACTAAATTATCAACAAACGAAATAGAAAAAATAACGCAACATTCATTCGATCTCGTGCGTTACAACGTACGCCGGGTAAAGCTAGTAAATTTATAAAAGTGCAGATATAAACCTGAGGAATCAATCAAAAAGTTACACAACTTTGTGTACACTAAACAACACAATCTTATTCGCAGTTTAATACAATTTCTGCATTTAAAATAATTCTTGCAATTTTCTTAGACATAATTTAATAAAATTCTTTTTTTTTGTTTTGTTCTACCATAGCTAACATTGACCTAGAAGTAGTATGCGTTTGTTGCATTGAGTTCAGCAAGCTCTACGTCTTTTTTTTCATTGCATCGATCACATAAACGCAATTTGTAATGCGCCAATCATGTTTGCTCTAATAACATTATTAACTACTTGTTTTTGTTGAAATTTTTTTTCTATTTCGTTGCACAGGTGTAGTAAGCCACAAGTAAACTCTACTACTTTTCTCCTTTAAATGAAAAATAATTGAAAGAATATGTGCGCTCTGTTCATAGATCGCTTAATGTTGGACTTTCAAGATCTCTAGCCTTTGGTATTGTTTGCGATCGTCAAACAAGTTTATTGTGCTGAGAGGTTAAGTAAGTGGAATTCTATGATGATTTTGTGTTTATGCTGCAATATGAAAGAGTAAATGAAAAGAAATGGGTTGTCTGGTCAGTGTCCGCGATCCTAAATTGAATGAGATAGTGAGTCACGATCACTTGAAGATCATTAGAAAAGTATGTCGTATGTTATTGTAAAAGCTATAGGTGATTAAATTTCTTATACTATAAAATATGGCAATACAAAATTTGAAGAGAAATATATCTAACCCTTACTATTTTAAGAACACCATAATGATCTGCGCTAATTGGTTGTCATTGAAGTTATGGAAGTTATTCCAGTTACTCTCTACAATATTGTGAATTACAAGCAATTTCAACTGGCTTAAAAGGGCGATAATGGGTTAAACCAGCATCAAAAACTGTCGAAAATTTAGAAACTTTATCAAAGAAAGAAAAAAAATTTCAGAAAATTTTATCAATCTTTTAGAGCTGTATAAATAACCCTCACGTCGACTAACTAGTTTGTAACTTCGAGGAAGCTGAGCTCGAGATACCATGCCAAGTACAGACAAATATTGCAAAGTTAAGCAGATGTGACCAGCTGTTCTACCTCATATTAACCCATGCAGCTGCAGCGTGTTTATGAAGAAGGAGCATTGCGGTATGTTGAGTTGGATTAAGCCCAATGACCGGAGCTAAAATCAGCTTATTGAACTAATTAATCTCAAGTCTACCACCAATATAAGGGCAGAAGAGTATTGCTACTATGCAACATATACCATCTGCACTGTAGAATTTCTGAGCTGCTTACAATTTCTAACATCTGGCTTAAAAGTACCACATTCGCTTGATTGTTGTCTTGGTATTGCCAAGCTCCGGTACTCTGATAATATTTATTTTAAAATAGTTCGCGGCTATAGAGAGCAAGTTATAACATTCTCATACGACATTCTAGGTGTATATTTGTATCCTTTAATAGATTGAAAGTGACATGCACACAAAAGAGATTCCTTTGACAGATGGCCGATCGTTAGCAGATCAGGCATTAGCAGACCACACAAACCTCTATACCCAAAAATTTGACACCAGAACTTCGTATTCTTTAAAGGCAGCTTTTTTGAGTACCCAAATAAACATTCAGATCAAGCGAGTTTTATGAATTCTCATACCACAGTCAATGCCTATATAATCACCAGGGAACGGATTCTATGGAAATTGCCTTTTTTTCTGTGGAACCAGGTATTGTGGTTTTGATTAAAAATTACAGCGAATTAGCTTTACCTGATCCCGGATATACTCATTTCGGTTTGCCTTTTTTTGCCTTTTTTCTATTTTCAAATTTTCAAGAGCTCGTATTTTAAATAGCATTGTATATAAAACTGGTGTTAAGAAATTTTTATCTTGCAATGTATTCACATGAAATACTTCAGCAAATAATAATTTTATACTCCTCATGTCACCCTGTTGCGTACCAAACTTATTGCCAAATCCACGAAGTTTGCTAAAACTCTAACTTGACAGCTGTTTTATTCAAAACGATTTGCCAGATTCTGTACGTGCATCCGCATCTTTGTGTCCATCGACGAAACTACGGACAAAGCTGGTCGGAATGTAACCAATGTTATTGTTGGGCCATTGCATGAAAGCGGACGAGGTTATCTATTGACCGTGGTGGTGTTGGAAAAGGTGAACTCGTCAACAATTGCAACACTTTTTGACGATTCTATGCACATCCTATGGCCAGAAGGACTCCAACGCGAAAAGGTGAAGAAGAGTGCGTCGTTGTTAAAACTACTTTACCCCAATATGATTCACATAACTTGCGTCGCGTATGGTGTACACCGGGTCTGCGAATCAATAAGCACAAGGTACTCTGATGTTGACGCCTTAGTTTCAAACTTAAAGAAAGTGTTTCTAAAAAGCCCAATAAGGGTGGCAATTTTAAAAGAAATGGAACCAGCTCTACCTCCCCCCTGTACTGTACCCCTCGCCCGGTACATCAAAAAAATTTATTATTTTTTATTGCTTGTAACTATTATAGTATTATTTTATGCAGGTGATTACTCGATGGGGTACGTGATTAGTTGCAGTTGTGTATTATGTCGACAACTTTGATTCTATAAAGAGAATAGTTGACCACTTAGTAGATGACGCGGCATGTGTCACTTTCGAAAAACAATTGTTGAACAAAGCAACTATTCTGGAAAATTTAATATACATAAACATAATTTTGGATTTATTTTGGAAGAAAAGGGTTTCGAAAGACTTCAGAAAACAGATTGTTTAAACATTGTTTGCTAAAAAAATTATTTACTTACATATAAATTCTTAGGAGCCCCCATTGGCGAAGTATTAAATATTTTAGATAATATTCAGAGGCGGCTTTCAGAAGCGCGCGGAACCACTTCCAAAGTGGTTTTGGAAAAATTCCATGCCGTTTTTACAGCCAACGTAGGTTTGGAGACAATTAGGACGGTTGATAAAATATTAAAAGGCGAGGAGAACGCCCTAGTCCCTAATAATTTGGAAGCTTGCACGGTTCCATATTTAAATTGGGCACCACTTGTATCAGCTCAGGTCGAGCGTACTTTTAGTACTTTCAAGGCATTTCTTCGCGATAATCGAATGAAAATGCTACCCGCAAACTTTAAGATGCATCTTGTGGTGCAATGTTACTACAACTTTAAAGAGTTAAGTTTTTATGTTTAAAAACTCGATTCAAATCAAATTCAAATCAAAGTACAAAACTTCATGTAATGAAACTAAATATTTTTGTTTTTTCGTTTTCGTTATAAATTCTAAGTAAAGCAATTTTTTTCTTTTTAAAAATAAATGAGCAAAATATATTTATAAATTGTTTGCCTTTTAATTGCCCTTTGTTTGTTTTTTGTGCCTTTTTCTGCCTTTTTCCTACTTTATTTTGCCTTTTTTAGAGATTTTTTAGGTCCTTAAAATCCGTTCCCTGCTAATCACTAACATAGCTCCGGAATCCCAAAATGTTTACAGTGTGCCACATTTGGATCACAAGTAACGAGATTTGCTTAGCAGTTGCCTGTAATGCAGTGATGTTCAGCGATTAAGATAATGTTCATCCTAAAATAGTACCGCGCGATCAATAGCGAGGGCAGTTATTCGCAGAATATACTCAGGGCCTATAAATAGCCCACAACAGAACTTCAGAGCTCCGAGTTCTCTATTGATTGGCTCTTTCAGGTTACAAGAAGTAAGCAATTTGCTTGGAAGTGGGTGATGTTGATGTGTCTTTGTATCCAGATGATATTTATCATAAACTGATTTCGAGCAACTGAGAGTGAGATCAAGCATTCACAGACCACGCTAAGGGCCTATATGTGCAACGAACGGACTCTGGAACTCCTTATTCTCAACCGCTCTCTATTTTGGGCTGCCTTGTATCCATAATGACCAAGAGATTTCCATACTTTCTCGATAATAGCATAATTTTTATTCTAAAAAGTTGAGTATGATCAAGAGCAAGATATCTCAAGATACTCCCAGAACACGCTGGGTCACACAAATGTTGAGCTCACGGCTTTTGTAGCTTCTTGGGTTACTAAATATGATATTTACTTCATATTATTTAACCCTAAGTGCACTGAATTGTGTGTATGGAATCCGTGATTTTAATCGTCATGACTACCACTTAGAAGACATAATCTGAATTTGCAGCTTACATTGAGCTCCAGACAGGTTACTTTCTGAACAACTCTGAAACATAAACTAGATATTTTATCAAGATCTCTAACAAGAGATGTCTTCTGTACAAAGCAGATATCTTAAAGCAGTTCTGATAATATACAGGCCGTTTTATGAGATCAGTACCTCAAAAAATTGTTCAAGATCTCTAATTAACCTTTAACCCGTTGTACAAAGCACACGTTTAAATTAAATTAAGACATGCCAAATAAGTATCCAAGATCTCTATCCCGAAGTGTCCGTTGTACAAAGCACAACCCTAAAGCCATTTTGGATATGCCAGGGCGTTCCCTAAGACTAGAATCCCAAAGGAGTGTAGCTGCTTTTATACACCTTGTGTAGTAAAATAACTCTTCCCGATGTTTTCCTAGTAGCAGCGAAAAGCAACTACATAGCTCTCTCGGAGCCTTATTCTCTGGTTGAGTGACATAAGGTCAAGGGTCATTAGCTCAATTGACCTTATGAGCCCTTCAAATGGTAATAAAGTCAATTAATCTTTTGATCACTTCAGAGAGTTATAAGGTCAGTTAATTTTGACCTTTTTAAATTTGACTTTATGTCCATTTAAGTAAATTTGACCCTATGACCATTTTGAAAAATGACTGAACCATGCAGTAAAAGCATCGAGACCAGCACAAAAACAACAAACCTCTACAACTATCACAAATGAAATTAAACAAAAGATCATTTATGTTTCTATTTTTTAAATTTTCGGCAGCAAATTTAAACCTTTTGGTTTTATTTTAAAACCTTTGGTATTTAAGAATTATTGTAAGGCAATAATAAATTTAGAAGTTTTAAACTAAATCCTACTAAAGTATTTCATCAAGGCCATTAATGCTTATGGCTGACGAAAATGAAATCGAAGGTGTAGAGTCCGTTGTTTATCTTGGTAGTATTGTCTCAAATAAAAGCGGTGCAGATGAGGACGTTCAGTCTCGCATAAACAAAGCAAGAATGGCTTTTGGGCAACTGACAAACGTGTGGAGGTCCAGTCAAATATCTTTAAAAACGAAGCTTCGACTATTTAATTCGAATATTAAATCAGTACTGTTTTATGCTTGAGAGACGTGGAAAAGCTCAACTTTAATTCAGAAACGTCTACAAGTTTTTATTAATAAATGTCTGCGCCGAATCCCTAAGATTCCTTGTGATGGAATCCACAAGGAAGCCGACGACTTGGTGCACCTGCGAAAACTTGGCGCAGAACTGTGTATAAAGAACTCGAAGATGCAGGATACACGTGGAGTGATATCACAAGAACTGCACCTAACAGAATAAGATTTAAGTCGGTGGTCGAGGCCCTATGCTCCAATAGGAGTTGAGGAAGATGATGATGAAACTAAAGCCAAAAAAGTTTAAAATATGCCTTAAGCCGATTAACCGTTTTAAATCTAGGCACACATTTTTAGCGGAGTAGAAACAGAAAATTTGTTAAATTTAACCCACAAATATTTGTTGAAAAAATTATTATTTGCATAATACGCATGGAAATTTTTTTTAACAAAACGCCATGCAAAATACCGTAAAGTTTTAGTTTTCACCTGTGACCAGAAACAAATTTAATTAAAGAGTGACTGAAAAAAAAAAAAACTAACACAAAATCCTACAATGGCCACAATCACTCAATCAACTGTCGGTTTAGCGCTACTGGCGCACTTGTTGCCATGTGTTGTAATTAGCCGTGGCATAGCAAACAGAAAAACAGCAAACAAGAAGTGTTATTGCAACATTCAAGCTTTTTACGGTGCGCTTAGTAAAGTGTGTTTGGACGGGGTATATTGGTTGATGATGAATGAATGCGGGTTCGAGTTCTGTATACATACATAATAAGTGTTAGTTATTAATAACTTTTTAATGTTTGTTTTTGTTTATGGTTTATTAAAATATGTAAAAGAGAATCCCCGATGGAGATGTAGGAAACACATCGAAACGCATAGAAGAGCAAGAAAACACTTTGGTTTTTGTCTTTTATATAAACCTTTATGAATTATTGTTATTCGTTGTAAAAAATTGTATTTCTAAAATATAGTCATATTCAAATAATGAGTAAAAAATGTCGGCCTCAACCTGTCATGCTTTATACGTTACACCTTGAATGTGTCTAAACTTTGTAAATAAGCCAATATGCATGCAAAATCAACAATCAAGTCCAAAGACAAAAAAAATTGCAAAATCAAAGTTCAATAAAAGCAAAGTCCAAGAAACAGAAGACTGTAGCAATAAACCGTGTAGACTTTTGAAATCAAATGGCATAAGCCGCAAAAAACCACTACATACTTCAATTCAGGTTGCCCAAAGCGAATGTAATAAATAAAATTATAAAATAAATAAAATCAGATAAACATATATGGACAGTATGCGATAAATGCTCAAAAATTACCAAAGGAAATGAAAAAAATTAAAAGCAAAGAAACCGATAATTCAAAAAAAAAATTGTAATAAATAAGAAGTAAGAAAGGCTAAGTTCGGATGTAACCGAACATTACATACTCAGCTGTCAAATTACAGCGTGCAAAACTTGTATTACTATGTATTAAAAAAAAAAAAATCAGATTCAGGCTTAAACTTTCAACCGTGTACTTTAGTTCTAGAGAAAGAGCTTTTTAGAGCACAGTAGAGAGAAAATTTAATGCTTATACTCCTACGAAAAACTTCTAGTGAGAGTAAAAGAACACACCTATTGTTTGGGCCTTTAAAAAAAGTTCTGTTCAGCTGCGGCTGGAATTGGACAAAGTTGGGTTGGAACTGTACGTTAAAAATTATTATTAAATTTTTAGGAAAAAATTGCGATAACGTGACATTAGGATGGATAAAAAGACAACTTTTCGCTAGGGAGTTAATTTCGAACCAGCACTCTTGTCATGATCGATGGGTTTTCAAACAGAATCGACCAAAGCCACGTCTTGTTGTTGTTCAATTTTTTCACAATCGTATTTTGCTGTATATATTTATACTTTTGTACCGAACTTACTTTGTTCTAACGCTGTTAGTTGTGTCATTTACTACTTATAATAATAACAACTGGGTATACAAAAAAAAAAAAAAAAAATTGAAGTGTTGCCAGCAGACAAAGCCAAAGAGACCGAAGCAACATTTATTGAACTATGAAAATGTTTAAAACATGTTTTGACAATTTAGTGCTGCGAAAACGAACGGAAATAAATATATTTGGTAAATGTGTAAAGTACATAAACACATACATATAAATAACGAGTTCATATAACAAATGAATTTACAATGCAGCTTTTGCAGATTGTGAAAATTTGCACTGGAGCAGCCAAATTATGACTCGATAGACGCCTACAGTCGCAAGCAAAACAAAATAAAGTTGATAATAAATAAAGAAATCCAATATTAAGACATTGACTAGCATGTTAAAATTTATGCTCGTTGCAAATTTATTTGCTACACAAATTTCAGCAGAAAAAAAAATTATAAAACTCACCTTTAATTGCCACTGACATCGCTTGCACTTTACAACCGAAGATCGCGTGCAAATTGTGCCGTTCCCTATAGCCCGATATTGCCATGCAGGCGGCAAAGAAAGTAATATGCCAAACGAAAGTGAAAACAACCGCAAATACTGAATAAGTGCAAAAAATTTGCACTGAACGAAATGGACTAATGATGCCAATCCAAAATGAGAAGAGATCAGTGAGTGATGTAATTGTAATGGACACTGCTGCCTCAGACATCATATGACCCATGCGTTCGGGAACTGGCATTTTGACGGGTGTGCGCCGCCAAGCGGCCAACATAACGAACGTGTCATCGATGCCAATGCCTTGAGAGTAGGAGTAAGCCAGTGAAAGAAAAGAGAATAAGTAAGTTTTATTAAGAGCTGAATTTGTTTTTGTAATGCAAACTTGTTTCTCTCGCTATTACCTATCATTAAAAAGGGTGCCGCTAAATTTATACCAATAAATTCAATGCCACAATACATAGCCAAACCAAAGGCCGCGCAAGTGGCCATGATCGCTGATATATTTCCCAATAGGCCAAGAAATGGTTTTGAGCGTACAGCATCGCCCATCATGCAGGTGATTACACTGTAAAAATTTTTTTTTAATTATTTGTAGATATAATGTGTAAAGAAATTTGTTATTAATTTTAATAAAAGTTTATTGAATTTACCCGTTTATACGAACTGTTCCCAGTGTATTTTTTCGTACTGAAGGAACTTATTATATACGTTTAATACGTTTGCTATCGTGTCTACTCTAACGAGGTAAAATTCGTAGTTTTATGTGTCGCAAATAAACTGTTCCCAGTTTGCGCTAATGATACTTATTACTATTATTACTAACTTGAATGATCTAACTAAGTAAGATTCGTGGGTTTTTGCATCGCGAGTAAACTGTTCCCAGTCTTCTGTTATAATGATGAAACTAGATGTGACAAGGTAAAATACGAATATTGTGTATTTTCTATGGCAACTAAACTGTTCCTAAACGGTATTGATAAACACTATTATGAGTTTTATTTTTATTATCATTTTGAAACTGCCGTGATTAAGTAAAATACCTTCGCACAGGCTGGACCATACATCTTTACTGGGTTAGAAGGTAACGAAAAGGCCGATGAGTTGGCAAAGGAGGGTGTAATAGTCGCTGAGTCGACGATAGACGTCCCAATCCGTTTGGGAGAAGTCGAAAGAAGACAGGATTTGCATATGATCCATCAAGCAGGCAAGGCGTGGACAAAAGCGCGGGGCTACAAGAATTCTAAGATCATGTGCAAAGCCTACGACATTAGACTCACAAAATGGCTCATATATCTTAAGAGAGAAGAGCTAAAGCTCACGATGGGCATACTGACTGGGCACTGCCTTCTGGCGTACCATGCTTATAAGTTAAGCCTTGTCAGTAACATCAAGTGTAGGAAGTGTGAGCTGCAGGAAGAAACGGGTGAGAACGTTTTGTGTTCATGTCCTGCGCTCACCAGGGCAAGTCTCCAGGTATTAGAGATGACAGAGTTGCCAGGTATCGAGGCAGCAATTAAGCTGGGCCCTAAAAAGCTGCTAGTATTTGCCAAGAGGACGGAGCTATTCTATAACATATGTCCTGGCACCTGATAAGGGTTCTTCCGTTTGGTCAGTTCAACCTAACCTAACGTGGATAAAATGCCTCTTATTTCAGTTCAATTTTGAATTGTGTATCACAAAAAAAAGCTGTTACCTCTAACAGCAGCGCATATTATTAAAGAAAAACTATTCCCAATATTGCTTCAATATCATTAACATATATATGTATTCAATTTATTATAATGATCATCAAATATAATTCCGAACCAGTAAAAGTTTCATCTTTTCACGTGGTTGGAATTAACTGTTCTCTGTCCAGTTAAGTTTATATTCTTCCTTATTTTCGCTTTGCTACAATATGTGAAACAATTTGTAGTATCATAAGTGGCTGTTTTGATTAAAATAATTTATTATAATAAAAAATAAATGTAAGGCGCGATAACCTCCGAAGAGATTTTGAGCCGATCTTCTCTTCCAATTTGCGTCGTGCTCCTTTTTAATTTTTCCTAAAAATTGGCGGGACGGGGCCTACTTGTTGTATGCCGACTCCGAACGGCATCTGCGAGGCATATGAGTTTTCACTGAGAGCTTTTCATAGCAGAAATACACTCGGAGTGCTTGCCAAACACTGCCGAGGGGCGACCCCGCCTAGAAAAATTTTCTTCTAATTGAAACCCCTTATTTCTAAAATTTTGATGTTGCTTTGCCCGGGGTATGAACCCCGGGCATTCGGTGTGGTACACGGAGCACGCTCCATCACACCACGGTGGCCGCCATAATTTATTATAATCAATAAAATATACTGTTCCCAGTGTTAATATTTATATTCAGTGGTCACTGTTGCGAATTTTAAAATGTACTGTCGCAATGAAAGTAGTGTGACTAAGTAAAAAAATGCTTGATTTCTAACAAAAAACTATTCTATTCTTAAATGTTTCGGGATCAGTTTTTTTAAACTGCGCCAAAGTAAGAAAAGTCCCTAAAAGAATCAGTCCACCAAACTGAATAGTGTATTTTTTGGAAATATTAGATAAAAACTCTTCCCACTTGTTTGCTTATATAGAATTTTTAAATCAATTTAAATTAATTACGTGAATAAAAAATTACTAATAAGAAATATTATTTTTACGCTTTTTTGCATTAAAAATACGACCTTGATTAAACTGTTCTCACTCTAAATGAATCACAAGCAGTTTTTTGCAATTTTTTTAACATCGGCATAAAAGCACATTTCTTGAGAATAGTCGACTAAACTGTTCTTCCACTTTGTAAACATAAGCTCATAGTCACGCTTCATCATTCAAAACTGTTCTCAATCTAAATGTATTGGGAACAGTTTTTGCAATTTTTCCAAAGCTTCAAAATTTCTTATAACGTCAGGACAAAAGTATATTACTTGGGAGAAGTTGACTAAAACTGTTCCAACTTATTGCTGACATTATTTCGCAGTCATGCTTTATCATTCAAACAAATATCCAACATATTCCATTTTACTCACCTAAAAAGCGCCATAAGCGCAAATGTCGAACCAAAATATGGCACTACCGTACGCGTATTCTTCTCCAATTCGTGATCCAAAGTACGCGAGGCAAAATATGAAACCGATATGTGTGTGAAGACGCCTGTATTCTGAGCTTTTCCAACAACTTTTAAGAAAGTCTCCTCCCATTCGGCACCTCTGCAGGCGTTAAAGAAATAAAATAAAAAATATTTAATTAATTCCGTTTATGACTTAAAATTTACTAGCAAGTTGTATCATACTTTGCATCTTGCCGCTTTGTGTCTGCTGTTACAAAATAAACCAATTGTATTGCCGGTACACTAACAATTATATTATCCTCTGTAAGCTTTGTGCCGCCAAAAAAGACGGGAAAAGCATGCGCATCCCAAGTGACTGGATTAAACATAATGGGAAATGTAAGATTTAATTCGCCTGATTCAATCTGAAATTAAAGATGTGAGAAAATTTTTAATACACAATCAAAAAGAAGGCTGTCGTTGTCTTTCTTTGTACTATTCGTTAACTCACATCATCCATTATGAAATCTAAATTCAATATATCATTCGAAAAGCATTCATTCTCCCAACGCGCACAGGTATCTTTGTACGTGAAAGTTTCACCCTCATACTCGACCGTAGCATTCTGTATAAGATCATCAAGATGTCGCAATTCTTGAAAGATTTCACGACGTATCATATTATCGTTGCCATCTTTTGGTATGACAATGACACGTCCGAAGCGACCTGGAACAAAGACATAATAAGAAGAAAAGAAATTTTATGAATAAATGTACACATATTGTGGTTTATTTATATAATAAATTATTATATTATATGGTATTAAATAAAATCGTGTAAAAAATGGCAGATACAAAGATGTGTGGCATGTGGTTCTTGTTTGTTGTCTGCAAAAGGGAAATATGCTCCACAAAACTTTTGGGATGCTGCCAGGCTTAGATTAAGCCATGTTTGCTCATGAATTGCTGTCGATCCGATACATAGATACCTTTTATGTCCTGCTCCACTCATTTTTATAGATATTAAAAAAATAATCAAAATTACTACTGGGAACAGTTTTTCTTCGATTCTTCCCAGTTGTAAAATGAAATCTAGGTTGGGGGCTACACTCTCGAATTCATGAATGAATTGAAAAAAACTGTTCCAGTAGTGAATTTGATTGCTTTTTGAATATCTATAAAAATGAGTGGAAGTAGTGCATTTAAGATAATGATTTTGAGCGAGAAGTAAAAACTCCTCTGTTTCCACTCGGAATATAAATAAAGGTGGGTCTGGTACTTAGATTTTGACCTACTTGTACAGCTTTTTTGTTTAGCAAATTATTTGAAGAAATAAAAATTCAAATGGGAACAGTTTTTTCTTGAATTCAATCCAACCAAAAAATTAAACTACAGTGCAACTTTCATCTCTTTTTTTTTTAAGAAACTTGTCATTGTAAATATTCTCTATATTTTAAAATTATTCCCACTTGTGAACAAAGTATAACCTAAAAATAAAAACCAAAGGAAATTTTAATCTGCTTGGACCTGAAAAATACAACTCAGAGTGTAATTGTTCAGCCTTCTTATTAAAAAAAAACTAAATGTAACTGTAAATGTAAGTGACAACCTCCGAAAAGATTTTAGGCCTAACTTCGCTTCCATTTTCATCCTGCTCTTTTTAATTTTTCCTACAAATTGGCGTGACAGGACCTATTTGCAAGGCAGATGTGTTTTCACTGAGAGATTTTCATGGCACAAATATACTTGGAGTGCTTACCAAACACTGCAGAGGGGCGAAACTGCTTAGACAAATTTTCTTCTAATTGAAAAAACTTGTTTCTAAAATTTTGGAGGTAGCTTTTTCCTGGGCGTGAATCCTTCTTATTAAAGACACTATTTTGAGAGAGAACATATTTTGAAAACTGTACTTGCTTGTCAAAATAGTATAAATTAAAATTACTAATTAAAAACAAAACGAATTGCGGTGGGTCTTAGATTGATTGGTGAATACTATTTTCACTAATTGTATGTAAGCCTTTTTAAATGAGAGAAAAACTCAAATGTGAACAGTTTTCGTTGAACTAATTTCTATTGCAAAATTTTATCAAGTGCGTGAATTTTTGGTTTTTACATTTGATATTGCAGTTTTTATTGCAAAAAGTTGTTTGAAACTGTTCCCAATTGTCGAAATAGTAGTATAAGTTAAGGAAGATTTAATCAGGATGTGTATGAAAGCCTGCATCTACTGTGTCAACTAATTACATTTATTTTATGTAAAACTTTATAAAGGAAAACAATTAAACTGGGAACAGTTTTTTTAATTATTTTCTATTGCAAAACCTTACTAAGAGTATAGTTTTTCAGTTTCCATATTCCAATTTCCAATTTCGATTGCAATTTTTTTATGCTGTTCCTATTTATCAAAATAGTATAATGTGAAAATAAAAAGTACCAAAAATGTTAAACAGGGTGGATACAGAGCTTCGACTAACCTATAGCTACTCCACCTGGCATTTTCATTACAAGAAAAAATATTTAGCTGGGAACAGTTTTTTGAACTCATTTTCAATGCAAATTTGAAGTGGGAGCTTAAGTTTTAAGTTCTTATATTTGAGACTGCAGTTTTTGTTGTAAAACGTTTTCCTGAAAGCTGGCCCCACTAATCGGAAAAGTATACATTTAATTCAAAAGTAAATAAAATATGAATCAGGGTGAATACAGAACTTGGGAAAATTTATAGCTGTAGAATTTTAGAAACGAAATTCAACTGGGCACATTTTTTTAACTTTCTTTTATGAAATATGGGTACAGCTTCTCAGTTTCCATATTTGAGACGGCCATTTTGATTACGATACGCTGTTTGAAAACTGTTCCAATACGTTAGACTGGTTATTGTACTTAGCTTCGTCTGTAGCTATAGTGTCAATAAATTTATAATTCTGTTTAAATTCTTTAGAATTTGAACAAAAAATTTAACTGGGAACAGTTTTTTGAAAACAATTTTTGGAAATTTTAAATGATTTTAAAAAAATTTTAGCTGAGATTAGTTTTTCAATAATCTTTTCCCAAGTTCAGAATAGTATTTAGAGCGAAGTTTTCATGCTTTTGTTCTTCAGAATTTTTTTTTTAGTGATCGCAATTCTTTGAAAAGTTTTTATTTCGTAGCGTTTTCTGAAAGCTGTTCCTACATATATGCTGAGGTTGGTGTGGTACTAAGCTTCGTTTATGGCTACAGTGCCAATAACTTAGCTAAATTTATATAAACCTTTTCGAATTTGAAAAAAAAAATCAACTGGGAACGGTTTTGCCTTAAATTGTTCTCAGCTGCAAAACGAAATTGAAAGCGTAATTTTTTAGTTTTCATACGCTAGACCGTACTATTAATTGAAAATAATGTTTTTGAAACTTTTTTATTAAAAGTAATAATTTTTTCACCGAGAAGAGTATTTTACTAAACTTTTCAAAGCCACAGAATGTAGTTTAGATCGAAATTAAATTTTTTTTATACTTCAGACTAGTTTTTTAATAACCGCAATTCCTTCCTAAGTTTCGCTATTTGAAAAGGAATTTTGATTTCGAAAAGTTTTTTGAAAACGGTTCCTCCTTTTTGGGGTGGGTGTGGTACTTAGCTTCGTCTGTTATTACAGTGCGAATAATTTAAATAATTTTATTTAAAAGTTTTTAAATAAAAAAAAATTAACTGGGAACAGTTTTTACTTAAACTCCTCTCAGTAAAAAAAACGAAATAAAAAGCGTAATTTTTTTTGCTGGACAGTAGTTTAACTTGAAATCCGTTTTATGTCAACATGACATTAAGAAAATTTTAACTGGGAACGGTTTTTTATTCAATTCCTTCCAGCTACATAAAGAAATTCTAGTACATAATTCTGATGCGGAATGTTAACAATTTTATACTACAGAAAGTTAGTTTAGTTCTTTAAAACTGTTCCCACTTGTCATGTTCTAAAAAAAATATTTTTAGCTTGACCTTAGGCAAAGCTGTCTCTATAAGCAAAGTATATTACAATAACTGCACATTTTCCTTATAATTGTTTCCCTTCAAGATAGTAGCTCCCTCAAAGCGTCGGCCCACTTTTTTTCATCTCTACCTTCACCTCAAAATATTACCATTGTGGTATTCAGCAGCAGCAACTGCTGTTATTATTGTTTTTATCATCATTATTTTCAAAATAATATCAAAACTTAAACAATTGTGCGCTTCTAACAATAACAATAACTACAAATAAATTTAAATTGAAAACAATTCTTTGCTACGTTAAATGGCCAAATTGAACCCTACATAATAGCACGCGCACTTAAAGCGACGTGACAATAATTGCAAATGACTTTAACTCTCGCTTATATTAGATGAGCTGAGAACAGAAAAGTAATAACATATTTTAAAATTGAATAGAAATTGAGTAAGAAACGAATGATTAATTTTGAAAATAAAGAAACAAATTGAACAGATGCAGCTGCTCCAACAATATCTTAAAGTCGATATAGAATTTTTTTTTATAATATTCGAACTCAATTCTACAGAAGCAAATCTGTTAAAAAAAAATAATAATAATAAAATAAAAAGCTGAAACTTATTTCTAAGGTCTTATTATGCATTTAACTCGATTCGAAAAAAAAATGGCTTTCGATTTTGAAATAATTTATCTGTTTTTACCGCTTTTGAGTTACAGAATAGAGGCCCTGTATTTTTTGTTGACGTCACACATTTCCATATTCCCATTCAATAATTCTTTATGGTATACGTGACAAATGACATTGTTCCAACTAATGCTTAACAACACACTTAAATATGCTAACTGTAAAAATTAATGAGTAAAAAAAGTTTAAAAGCGAAAGAAATTTGTGTTTAAAAAATAATATTAGACACGTCAAAACCATTAAAATGATAAAGAACTGATAAAAATTCACGTGTTCAGAAAAAAAAGGAAGAAAAAGTTGCGAACAGTATACCAGTGAGCAATTGAACTGGTTTGTCACGTTGCCAGTGCTCTTCTAAAACTCATAACACTGAGATATTTTGAGAACACCGAAACTCTTCTACAAGCCTTTTCTACATAAAAAAAAAAAAAAATCGAGCCGTCACGGGACGCGTGGCAGATGTGCAACAACGACATTATTTTCTAAAATTAATATGCAGAATAGACCAGTTTGCGATAGAACTAAATGTGGCATACTGGCAAATTAAAATATGACGATTTTTTTCGAAGTTATCCGCAAATGTTCCCTTGGGGATTCCGAGGGAGTCCCCAAAGTCATCCCCAAACTACCCCCAAATGAATACGGAGTGAAGCCTGGAAATAGTCCTCAAAATTATCTTGTAACTATCCCGAAACGGCCCGGAAGTGACCACCAAATGACCCTGGGAGTACCACTGATCATCCCGAAATAACCCGCCAATGACCTCACAAGCATCCCAAAAGAGTCCCCCAAATCATCCCGAAATAAACCCAAAACGACCCCAAAGTGATCTCTAACTGACCCACAAATGGCCCAAGACGATCCTGAGAGACTACCCAAAATCATTTCGAAATTAAGCCAGGAGAATCCTGACGGTGTTCCCGAAGTCATCCCGAAATGACCTTTAAACTGACCTCGGTAAAATCCCGAAGAGTCCCAAAGTCATCTTGAAATGATCCCAAAATGCCCCGACAGAGTCCCCAAAATCATCCCGAAATTACCACAGGAGGACCCCACAAGAGTTCCCTAAATTATTGTGATAGGTTCCCCAATCATCCAGAAGTGACCCCCAAATTACCCCGGGAGGATTCCGAGGGAGTTCTCAAAATCATCCCGAAATTAGCCCCAAATTACCCAGGGAGGACCCCGAGGAAGTCACCAAAATCATTCCGAAGTTACCCCCAAACGACCCCGAGAGGACCCTGGCTTTATTGGGAAGAGTGCCGCACAGTCGATTGCGCATGGGGACCCGCCGCCACACCGTACACAATACTGCATATAGACTATATGTATATACATACATATATATGTACCAGAAATCGATTTTACGTGCGCCTATAAATGTTTAACATCAAAATTTGCACCCTGTATTAATTTCAGACATTCTTTTTATTTATTTTTCATGTCAAAATATGTAGGAATTTGGAACTACTGCGCCTATTTAAAAATCTTCCTTTTTTGATTGAATTTGGATGTCTGTGATTTGATCAATTGCTTTCTAAATATATAATGGGAGTAAGTCCCGAGTATGAACATTTTATTATGATTTTTCAATTCTATAAAATAAGTGTTTAGTGTATTGCTTTAGTTTTTGCAAACGAACAACAAACATATGCGAAGTAAACGTGAGCTCAACACCAATGAAAGTTTATCAAAAGTGGCACAGTAACATCCATGCGCAGTGAGGCAAGCCATAAAGAACATTGAACCAGACAAGTGAAAAATCATCAGAACACATTTTGCAATTTAATAGAAAAATAAATTGCGATGAGTTTGAATTCTGAGTACTGAAATACAGGGCAGCACAATAGGCTGATAATGGAAAAATACAACAATAACTAACATAACAGATAGCAGTTCATGCAAAGCGGGGATTGTCCATTTGCCTTTAATCCTTTCATACCTGCTAACTATGGGACAGATAATAGATGGAACGACTGTAGCTTAGAGCAATCTTTAAGGGTTGCACAAAACTGGACCACATCCCACAATCTTTGAGAACGCCTCGAGTAGTCTTTATACCGAAAGCTGGAAGAACCAGTCATTTGCGCTCGAAAGATTACAATCCTATTAGTATTACATCTTTTGTGCTCAAAATCTTAAAGATATTATAACGAATATTAGCAGCACTAAGGGGTACTATCATCTCTAAGCCAATGCTAAGCAGTGACTTGATGCACATCAATAATTCAATCATTATGTCTACACATATATACGTACACGCAGCGTAGAAGCGACGCACAAACACATGCAGATATCTTATCTGAGATATGCAATTATAATTGTGGAAGTGGCGCTCACAAACGCACGCGCATATGAGAGCTATACACGTACATCTGTAGTTATAATTATAGCAGATAACCAACTAGTAGATTCTAGAACAGAAGCGCCTAGAAGATGCAACGAGGAAATCAAAGAGTATAAAAGGCAGCAACAGTAGACGCGCTACGATCAGTTTTGAATTAAGTACGCTATCTGTCGGGCAATAGTAGTGTTATCGTACTTTAATAAAGGCCATTTTGCGTTACTGAAAAGTGGAGTTATTAAATTCGTTACAATATAAATAGATGATGGGCACTAGCATCAATACAAACAAAAACAAAACATCAGCTGTGAATTCCAGCATAGAATCACTCTTGTCAATAAATGCTACTTTGGACTAGCCAGGCAATTTAAAATAAAGTCCTCTCTCGACAAACGAAAATCATGCTCTACAAGTCACTTATCGTACTCGTTATGCTATATTGTGTAGAAGCATGGATCATGACAACATCAAATAAAGAGGCTGTGGCAGTGTTCGAGAGAAAAGTGCTTCGAAAGATTTACCGACCTCTCTCATATATCTGTGTGAGATGCCATCTTTGATCCTAGCTGATGATTACATGACGTGTGATTGCTCTTTCTTCTTCGCTTTTATCTGCTGACTACAAGTAAATAAATAAATAAATATAAGGCGCGATAAGCTCCAAAGAGATTTTTGGCAAAGCTTCTCCTACAATTTGCGTCGTGCTCTTTTTAATTTTTCCTACAAATTGGTGGGACGGGACCTACATGCTTTATGCCGACTTCAAGCGGCATCTGCCTACATGTAAGTATGTGAAATATTGTGGCGAATTTTAGCATCACTAAGCTGTTAGTAAATAAAAACACAACAACAAAAACATTAAAGCAAGCTACACTTGTATACATGAACACATTTATACACATATATAGAAGGTGACGAAGAAATATGACACACACACATGTAGTCATCAGCCGAAGTAGTTACTCACACATACACACCCATATGGCTATAAACTACAAATATACATTTATATAGCTGGTAACCAAGCATGAGATTCAACTGTTCACGAAATAAGTAGACCTTAGGATAAATGGGTGAACGAGGAAACCGAGAGTATAAAAGCAGCGCAGGCTGAGTAATAACTAATCGGTTTGATTTAGATACGCTATTAGTTATGAAGTGAAGTATAATTGTAAAGTACTCCCAAAGTATTCTAAATAAAAACTAGTTTGCAATACTGAATATTGGGGTGATTTATTCAACAGTTTAGCGATTCGAACGTTCGCAGAAGGTTTCAAATAAGCGGGAATTTCCCTAAAATCAATACAATATTATCTTCCCTCTTATCTTTGCTGTTTACATGTATGTATGTGTGGCTGTTTGTTTTGCTGTTGTTGTGCATTTATTTACTCAGGTTTAAAATTTAGATCAAACCCGTTTTTGTGAAAATGAGTGGAAATAATTTGATTTCGACTGTAAACCAGAGAAGTTTCTTTTTTGATTTTTTTAATTTTTTGGATTTGTTTCGAAAGGCGGAGTGTCTTAATTTTTTTTAATATTCTAAACTTTTTGGCTTTGCTGTAATACCAGAATGTCTACGAGTTTCTTTTTCACAGTTTTTAAACTTTTTGGTTTTGTTTTAAAACATTCTTAAGACTTTAGACTGCTTTTCTTGGTAAGTATAAAACTTAAACCTAATCAAATTCGAAAATACAGTAGGAAATTTAGAGGTTTCCTATTTGGCACAAAAAGGTCTGAAAAATAGCTTAAACCGAAGAAAGACTTAAAGATTTAGACTCAAAATGTGTAGACTAATTTTTGCCACACCCTGTATGTATAGTGGAATAAAGGCGTGCACATATCTTTAGGCACTTTAAAACAGCGCAGGCATTTAACTTTTTCCATAATCCAATAAGAAATGAGCAGCAGCTTGCAAATATTCTTTCTAATCAAAAGACATTTGAATGATTCATAATATTTTCAGTGAAAGTATTTTATTACTGCTCGGCGCAGAAGGTAGGCATTTAATACACAAATGTACTAGGGTTTCTTGTTTAAGTATTGTTTTTGCACCTCAAGAAATGGAGCCAGTAAAGTCAACAAATCAGGTTAGTTGTTCTTGAATTAACAGGTTAGGTTGAATTGGTCGGTCCGTGAGGAGATCACATTAAACTGAATTAGTCCATAGTGTTACCAGAAGTTGGCTGACCGACCAAACTAATAAACCCTATCGAAACCAGGACCTATTTAATAACAGACATTCAGTAAAATGGATCGCATTTTGTTAATTCAAACGAATTTTTCGTCAAGATAACAAATTTGCTTAGTTATTTCAATAGAAGAAACATTTTTGGTCTAGGTTAAAAATATTCTGTAAAAATGACAAATTATTAATCAATCTAATTGATTTTTCTGTTAAAAGGACTGGTTTCATTGGTCATTTCAACATTGAACAACTATTAATATTATGCAAATGCAACAGCTAAAGAGAAATGTATGCTCACGGCGCTCACTACTTTCTTATTATGACTATCGTGCCACATAAAATCTCTGTCATATCAACAGGCACTGTTATTGTCATTGTAATATTGACGAAAATCTGTTATTTTAACAGTTTTCATTGGTATTCTTAGGGTGAAATTAATACTTGTTAGTTGATAGCGTAGATCTAGGTGGGCCGTGGTGTGATGCTAGCGTGATACGTCTACTACACCGAAAATCCCGGTTCAAGGCCTGGAAAAAGCAATAACGAAAACTTAATTTTATTTTTTAATAGAGCTGTGGCGTACACTTGTTTTACTTATTTTTATTGACTTCACTGTATGAACACTCAATTTAGAATCAAAAATTTGTTGATTCAGCAATTATTTGCGATGGTTAAAAATTGACGGAAATATCAGTTCAAATAACCCGTAGTTCGGTTGATTTCACCATCTTTCAGTGTGGTTGAATAAAAAGTTGCAAGCCCACCATTGATTGCTTCGCTCGCTTGTTGCAAATGCTTGCAGTGTTTATGTTGTTTCAATAATTTCAAATTATTACATATTATAACAAATCTACGTGATTTAAACACAATTGTCCCTAATCTATTCACAGAGTTAACTGATTGCATTTGACATCGCAAGTAGTTCAACAAATCTCGATCTTGCTGGCACAACAACAAATTTCGCATGAGCATTATACAGCAAGCGTAAGACGTAGAAAAAAGCGTAGAAAAAATCTAAAACTATGACAAGGCATATTTATTATAATTGCAATAAGTTGCATAAAAATTGCATTATTTGCAAAATTGTGTATTTCTTATATAATTTACATGTGTTTTTGAAATTTGTTTAACTTTTGCACGGCCATTCGTATTAACTGAATGATTGTTTGTTGGTTTGCAGTTTGGTCAGGAAGTTGTTGCACGCAACAAATGGCTGCCATCCAATTTGTATAATCAAAATTTTTGTTTTTAGTTTGGCAGCATTTTTCTTTTAAATAATTGTTTTGGTAATTTGCGGACAGTTTTTTTTGGTTAATCTTAGTTATTACTATAGGCGCTTATTTATTAAATTCAGCATGTCTTTGGTATTTGAATGGCGCTCAATTGACTCACACCTGCTTGTTAGAGTAGGAATGTCAAGTGTTGTGATAGACAAATGACTACTTGAGCCAGCAACGGAATTTCACAATTGACAAATTAAATTATGTATGTATTTACCTACATATTTATGTTCAAATTTTGCCTTATTTTCTAAGCTGAAATACTTTAAATTTATAGAAAACGCATTTGAAAGCCATGTGCTTATCCGATTGCTACCAAGACCATAATACATAACTACAAGTGTGGAATCGAATATGTCGACAGGTTTCGAGTCGAAGCGATCTGGATCAGAATCTAGCGTTCTAACTACTGAGCTATTACATCTGTATAACAAAATGTAGTAAAAAAGAATCCATGACTTACAGCACTTTTCACAAATGAAATTTTTAATTTTTAGAATTTCAGCAGTAAGTTCGAACTTAGAGGTTTTGTTTTGAAACCAAAGATGTCTCCCATCTTCCATTTTTAGATTCCTACTTACTTTTTGTTTTTTTATTGTGTATTGCACTATATTTAGTTTAAACTTTCGGGTTTTGTTTTAAAACTTGTAGGCACTAGTTAAACATTTTTTATTCGTTTTAAACTTTTCGTTTAGTTTTTAGTTTTTTTTTTTTCGTCTATTAAACTCCACACTACTTTTTCAAATTAAAAACTTTAGCTACTCGTGATGCTGCTTAGGGTGCAAATTATGTTTAACGCAAAGTGTAATTGTTTATCATGTGAACCAAAATTCCTATGATTTAATCGGGGATTGCCCGTATTGCTTTTTTAAATGTATGAAAACCTATAAGAGCATTCATTTACTTCACTGAGTGACAGTAAATGCCTTTATGAAATTTTCGGTATTATATAGCGGTAACTATAAATATGAGTGACTCCGACGCATAGTGTCACGGCGTCACACATAATCTGGCCGTAAAAGTCGATTGAAACCTTCCAAATCCGTACGCCACCTATCGAAAATTTTTATTCGTTTTGTTACCTTTTTTCGGTATTCTGTTTAATGTGTCAGTAGTTGAATGTATAGTTTCTGAAAAATTGGTCGTATGATTTCCCCGCTTAGTACGAAATTTCTATTTTCAAATTTGATTTAGCGATAAATCGGTTTCGGCGTTGCGCCATCATCAGTATCATTTTTCGAAACCCGGTTTGTGTCCAAACAAAATTTGACAAAGGATGACGGAAAATCGTTTCAATATACATCAATTACTCACCCTGTCGGAAAATCATCAAAACAATATGAATTCTAATAATTTCTTCCTGGGCACCGGAATTTTTTCCTCATATTTGATGTCATGTCATTGGAGTTTCAATTACGTAGGAGGTATTAAACCTGTAGCTAAATGGGTCGGTCTCAGAAATTGTTTGCAAGAGTATGCTCGATAATTCTAAATATATAGCTCCGTGCGTTATACTGTCATTGACAATATTTTTAATTTCAAACCACTAGCAATCTCTGGCTGATCGGGAATTTACTCAAAACAAACTTCTTATAAATTTTCTGATTATCGTCACCCGTGCTCCAACGGAAGTTAATATAAAGGAAGTAAAAAAAAAATGATTGACACATTCAAAGTTTAATGAAAAAACTTCGAAAACTGTTCCCACTTTAGGTTTTATGAAATTTCAAGTACATACATTGGCATTTATTTATTTAAGCTAAAACGACTACAATTGTAAAACAGTTCTCACTTTGAAAAACTGTTCCCATTTTCAAACACTGTTCTCACTCACTAAAACTGCTCATGGTTTCAGATATCTATAAAATTCCAATTCCCATAATGTATTTGTTTAGGCATTTGGACTAAAAAAACTGTTCCCACTTTAGATATACAACGGTTTAAAAACTATAGTCAGTGTTTTGCTTGTTCCTACTTCCAAAAAGTTTTGTTTATCGCAGTTATCTATGAACATGTGCGTATTTTAAATTGTAAAAACGATTCAACGAATTGTTGCAAGGTAATTGTTGCATATTTGCTGGGTTTGTTGTTATAAATGGTAAGTTACATATGTACACAAAAAACTCTTAGTCAGAAAAAAGTAGTATGAGGTGAGCCAGATTTATTGTAGTTTTGCTAATCATTTGCAAGACAAGAACTTGTTTTTCATTTATTCAATTACATATATACATACATACGAAGTACACTTATTCACTTGCATGGTGAATTACATAAGAGCTACACAAGTTATTAATATGCATTTAATTGTTTTAAATTACTAATAATATTTGTTATTGACACAAAAATACTTTTTGACATGAATCGCTAGGTATTCATAATCACCGTTTACTGCTTGCTTAATCTAAAGAAGTCAATCATAACAAATCTTCAGTGTATATAAAACAATAATACAAAACCAGCAATTGTCAACGTTAAAATAACCTCCCATATGGTCTAGTGGCTAGGATATCTGGCTTTCACCCAGAAGGCCCGGGTTCGATTCCCGGTATGGGAAGTTTTTTTTTAGATTTTTAAATTTGTATGTAACTTTCTTAGAAATTCATTTTTGAGAAAGTGCACATTAGGGTCCTCATTATTTTAGGTGATATTTTTCTTGCATGAAAAAATTATTGCGGAATTCGAAAAATAATATTTTTTGTCTAAATTAATAATTTTTTGGTGCCTGTACATTAGAATGCTCATTTTTGTGGTGATTTGTTTCTTTGCCCTAAAAATTTGATTTACACACAAATTACGCGCAAAAAAATTATATTTTTACCAGAGACGGAAAATAATAATTTTTTTTTCGGAGTCCAAAAAGTCCTGGCCAAAAAATTGCCCTAGGTGAAAATGTTTGGGTTCCCAGCCTTTAGCAATATCATGTCGAATCATGCATCCTTTTTATTTTTCGAACTTTTTCCATAAAAGTCCACATATAAAAGTAAAATCTGTATTTTTATTTTTTAAATAATTTTTTTTTTAATTCGGATAAGCCGTTTCTTTGTTGTGTTCCAAATATATTTAAAGTCCAAAATTAATAGCTTTGCAAGGAATTATATTATAAAAGGAGTAACAGTTTCAGCCCCTGATTTTTACTCTAGATCGATCATTTTTTGGTACATGTAAGACATTAGGGTTCTCATTTTTGACTGATTTTTTTCTATTGTCCAATCAGCAAAATTACTGAAAAATTAAATTTATACACAAACTATCCAGTAAAATTAAATTTTTATTCTAGTTCGATTTTTCAGTATTAAAATGTGTTTATAACAATTTTTTGCGAAATTACTGCACTTAATTAAAATCAAAGTTTTGCAGGGTACTTTCCTTTTTACCAGTAGAAATATGTATCTGCTGAAAATGAAACATCCTATTTTATATCTTTTACATTTATTTTGAAATGTTTTTCATCAAATTTGCAACTTATTTTTTAGCGCCATCTACTCACCAGGTCTTGTTATTCGCCCCACATTAAATCGATGTGTATAATTGACTTTGAAATATTTCTCAACAATAGCGCGTTCAGCCTTACCCTCTCCGTTGATTGGTGAAAATAAATATTCAGGATCTATTTGATATTTTAATTGTTGGTAGCTGAAAAAGGCAATGCAGATAACATCGATATTAGGATGATTCCTAAAATATTTGAAATGCCTCACAACGTAAACAGTGTAAGGTGCGGTTTTTCAGCGCGAGTTTAAACTCCAGTTAAAGTTGATTAGAGTTTAAACTTTCCACTTTCTTCGACAAGTAAAAATTTGGCTGTCCATTTCAGTTTAAGCGGCCGTAGTGACTGAGTCAAACTCTAGTCAACTTAAACTGGAGTTTAAACTCGCACTGAAAAAACGAGCTTGTTAACTTGCATTTAACTTGTATGAAAAATTACATGAAGCTACGAACAGGAAAATAGTAGTGGTAATTTAGATGAAATTTCGCTAATAAAATTATTTTTTTCTATTTTTTATAGTTTAAGAAAAAACTACCATGAATTATTTAACTGAATTTTTAATGTAGGTTAGGTCAGGTTAGAGTGGCCACCGGTGCGAGCACCAGTGCATATACGCCCATAAAGGGCCTGTTGTTATACCACGTGGATCTCTCCCCTACCCAAACCAACAGGTCGATTTAGCAAACGTCAGGAATTTCTTAGGTTCCAACTTAACCAGATCACAAAGATCGTCAAAGAAGGGAGATCCAAGGGATTTCTTCCCCTTGTGTCAAAGCGCGGGACTATCGCACAGAAAAGACTTGACTGTTTCTATCTTTTCTTCGTTTTTGCAGCTCCTGCAGTAATCATTAAAGGGAGCACCCAGCCGTTTTGCATGCCTTCCGATTGCTATATGGTCGGTTATAAGTCCAAACACCAGAGATATGTCCCCCCTTCCAAGAAGAAGGAGACTTCTCGTGTGTCGCGCGTCCCACCCAGGTCACACGAGCTTAGCGTGGTAGTGGGATTCAAAATCCATTTCACACTCGTTTCCCTAAGGAAAATTCCTTTTAAAGTGAGTTTACAGGTAGCGAGCTGCATGCTCAATCCCTTCCAGGACGACGAAAGTGGAACCGATGTGCCCCCTCTTGCAAGTTCGTCAGCCATCTCATTGGCCGGTATATCCGAGTATCCAGATACCCATACCAGACTAAGGGAAGTTTGCTCAGCGATCTTGTTAAGAGATTTGCGGCACTTCTCTGTTGTCCTGAACTTACATGAGACCGATCCAAGCGCTTTTAGTACAGCCTAGCCGTCAGAGTAAATACAAATTTGGTTATAGCCGTGAACAGCCGTTCTCAGGTGTTCAACGGCCTCGTTAATATCAGCCACCTCCGCCTGAAAGACGCTGCAATGATTATTAATTGTGCTTTCTGATTCTAAAATTGATTGGGCTACAAACTGCGTATTAAAAAAATTCTCTAAATAAAAATTTCAAATATTCGTGAAATCATTTTGAGATTTTGTTTGCATAGTTTCAGCTACAAGATATATGCCAGTGCTATGAAACATTCCCCATTTTTACTTAATTGCACTGATTGGAAGAACGACCTATTTCAGAACATGATTCCAAAACATCCCGTATAAGAGCGGGTTAAAAAACGTCCTATGCTATAGTTTGTTCTTTAACTGAATTCTGCGAAAAGTTGTTCCTCTTTCACTGTTCCAATAAAAATTGCCTCAAAATTCACAAAAAAGCGGCCTTCAACTTAATATTATACCGTGTACTTACCCAGTCATGCACAGCATTGTTAGCAGCACCGGTATTATAAAAAAATATCCGGGATGTTTTGCTATTAAAACACCCAAATGATAAAAGGATGTATTTAACATTTTATCCACCCAATATATGCAGCCACACCTCATCTGTAATGAGAAGAAAAAAGTGTAAAGATAAAAATTAACAAAATTAATTCAGATTTTAACAATTGGCTCCTTTTTTTAACAGTGTACACAATCCCCCAATCAACCCATTAGGAATTTAATAAGGATTCGCTGATCTATTGGCAGTGGTTAAACTTAAGGTTAAGGATACATTTCACTGCAAGAATATATTTTGTCGTACAAAAAATATGCTCACAGCTCAATGACTATTCATTTTACTGTTAAAAACTTTAGCCCAAATTTTAAATCATTCTTCTGTTTAAGTAATTTCTTACCACTTTTTGCACATAAACGTTTTTTAGCTTTATTCGGTTTAAATTTTAAACTTAGGTTTTAAATGTCCAAATTGTTCTAAGCCAAACAAAAAAGGTTAAAAAGTCTAAATACAAAAAATTTTATACACTTCTTGATTCTTCAATTCTGATAGTGCAATTAGATTCCGCGCATCAAATGCATCGGAACACAAGTGTGGCGTTACCTGATTCGACACTTTTAGAGTTTAAGAACTGGTAACGAAAGCAAAAGGTTGTACTTAGGTTTTTCTCCAAACTGAACGTTAAAACATCATATGTTACCCGGTCTATGAAAAGGTGGCTTATGACTCAAAAAAAAAAAAACAGCTGTTAACAGCTGTTTCTCGAAATTTCATAAGCCACCTTTTCATAGACCGAGTCACATATATATTATTTGAACTTGTTGTTTTTATGCACGGGTCCCTTTTATGGCCACTGTGACATCCTAACAAGGCTCACCGATGTGGATTCGACAACAGATTACCTCTCAAAAACACTATTTTTCGACAGACAAGGTGCAGATATCCTCTAGAACGGATTGGTCGGACGACAGAGTTGGCAGGGAGGAGGCCACCTCACTCTACACTGACGTGTTCAAAATGGACTGCGGCGTCGGTGCAGGTGTCTACTCCTACCAACTAAAAGTCGCGGCACTCAAAGCGCTAGAATCATCGTACACATCCTCTAAAGCCGTCGATAACTGTAAGAGGGTGCTACGTGAAGCAGCCAACCAGGTAGCTGTCACTCTCAGCTGGGTACCCGGCCACAGGAACATTGACGGCAACGAAAAAGCGGATGAAATAGCAAAGGAAGGAGCATCATTAGACATCATGGAAGCAGTCGCGGTGCATCAACCACTCACATCAGTTCAAAGAGATATTCTCACCTATCTAAGGAAAATAGCAATCCGCGATTGGTATTCTATGGACACCTGTAGAATCACGAAATTAATATGGCCAGACTGCAACCAGAAAAGAACCAATGACCTACTAAATAGGTCTAGGAAGGAAATATACAGAATCACGGCCACTATTACAGGGAACTGGCCTTTTGGCACACACACGAATAGAATGGGTATCCCCTACAATGAGAGGTGTAGGAGCTGTAGACAGGAGGGTGCCAAGGAATCGGTTACTCGCTTTCTCTGCGAGTGCCCAGCCCTCGCGAATCTCGGTCCCGAACTCTAGGCAGTTATATGTTTCCGGACTTAAGGGCGGTGTCAAACTGCCGAATTAAGGACATCAGTAGGTTTATTGATCTAACCAAGTAGTTTGAGTAAAACTATACGCAGGGTACATCAATCCAAAATATAATGGGTTCTAGGAGGAAGTGCATCAAAATGGCGTCTAGAGCGCTACTTGGGCCCGGCTCCATAGCCGGGCAGCACAGCAACCAGCCAGCCAACCCTTTTTCGCTCTTATTTGCAATCCAAATCTATAAATAAGGTTTTGGTTGTAAAGATGGATATTCGGGCTATTAGTGAGTTTTGGGCAATTTGGGTCGTACTGCTTTTGTTTAGCTATATTTTATTAAAATAATTTGTTAAAAATAAACAATTGTGAGCACACAACGAAATATATTTGTACTATGGCACTATTGTGAATATTTGCACTGCATTACCCGCAGTTGCTACCATACGCCACATGGCAGCGCAAGCTGTAAGTTTTAATTTATTGATAGAATAGCTGATTTCTGTTGATACTTGATATGAGACTTTTATATTGGTTGCGCAAGATAATAATTTTATGAGTAGTCCAATATGATTTACTAAGGTTTACCCACCTCACTAATGCTAATTTTCCTCTAAACGCCTCTTATTACGAGTATTAAGTATATGAAAATTGTTACGTATGTCCTCGTAATGTTAAAAAAAATATATATATTAATGCATATCACATTCATGGAATTTGAAGATATCACTCAGCCAGACATATGTATGTATATATTTGCACTTACGTACATAACAGGGTTGTTACGGAAGTAAGATCCCTGGAACCGGAATTGGAATCGTTGCTTTTTTCATACTTACCACAGTCGCAGGAATTAAAACCGAATGAAAACGTTGGTACGGGTTACAGAGATATATAACTTAAATTTTCTGCCCATGGGGCCAATTTAGTTTAACATTTAAACTATTAGGGTTTTCATAGTCAGGCGCCGTGAACAGCGCACCTCAGGAAGCGCTAAATGTAATCTTTCACTTGACGCCTCTACAAGTATTCGTGCAGGTATTAGCCGCAAAGGAACTCCACGACTAACAGAATTCAACATGTGGAAATCAGCTAAGCACGGACACGCGACGATTCTCGACGACAAGACGGAGGGACAATTAAAGGGAATAATAACCGACCTAACATCCAAAACTGACCACATCACAGCGGTTTTGCAGTTTCAGGTTCAGAACATACCGGCGGTTCGAAAATGGAAAAGGGAACTGGATCTGGGATGTACTCAACATAGCTACAGTTAAGTCAATCATTTCCACTTCCTGACGTATGCAGTATATTCCAGGCCGAGGTCGATGCAAGACTGCTTCAAGATAGTATGGTCTCCGACACCGAAGTAACAATCTTTGTTGACATCCAAACCGCCGTAAGGGCATTATAGTCCAACGTCAAAAAATCGAATATCATGCGGAGGTGTCGAGCGTCGCTGGCTTCTATAAGTCATCTCAATGTCTCCTTTTGCTGGGTCCCTGGGCACAGCGTCATTGATGGGAATGAACACGCAGATGAGATGACTACCAAACGTTTCCATTTGGACAAAAGTGAAGTGGACAGCTCCTTCCGACCACCGCTGGGTTATCTCCGGGGGAGAATCGAGGAATATGAGAAGAGGGCAACGGACTTGCCATGGACCAACAGGGTTGACTGCGAAGTCTCAAGGCCCTTATGGCCATGCTTGGATAGGAAAGGCACCAGCTTCCTCCCCAAACTGAACAAATCCGCTGTGAAGATACTTACGGGTGTCATCACAGGCAATTGAGCTATCGCACTAATGCTCCGACGGTGGCGAATACCAACAAGCTCCCTCTGGAGAAGCTGTCAGGATGAGGAGGGAGAGGAGGGAGAGGAATCTATCCACCACTTTCTTTGCCGATGTACGGTGCTTCAAAGAAGAAGGCTCAGATTTCTGGGCGCACGGTTCTTCGACAGCTTCTTCTTGGGTTCATCAGGGAAAGCAAGTGATTCGTTGAGGACCACTAGGAGTTAATGGGGTTAAACGAATATGCTGCCACCCTGCACCTGCACTTACTGAGGGCACTAACAATATACAAAAATGTCCCCGAGTGGAAGTGTGGGTAATACCCATGCACGCCCTCTTAACCTAACCTAACCTAAGGTTTTCATAAAACTAATTGCGCTGGAGAAGGTTTAAATTTTAAACCAAAGATGTCCAAAGTCGAAATTAAACAAAGAAAATTTGTGTGGAATTTCCTTATTTGGCAACAGGAGAGGCCTCCGCTGAGTATACATGAAAGTACTTTTTTAAAAACCGCATTTTAAAAACCAAAAGATTGGACGCAGCTTCGGCCGGTACATGAGCCCAGGACGTTTGGTGTCAAAGGCGGACCACGCTACCAAAATTATTGTTGATATTACTCCGGTCAACGTGGTGTGATGGTAGCGTGCTCCACCTATCACACCAAAGATCCTCACGCCCCGAACAAAGCAACATTAAAATTTTAGAAACAAGTTTTTTCAATGAGAAGAAAATATTTCTAAGCGGTGTCGGCGCTCGGCAGTGTATGGTAAGCACTCCAATTGTATTTACGCCATGAAACGCTTCTCAGTGAAAACTGAGATGCCGTTAGGAGTCGTCATAAATCATGTCCTGTCCCGTTAATTTTGAGGAAAAATTAAAAATGGAAAGTTGGAAGAGAAAATTTGGGCCTAAAATATATTCGAAGATTTTCGCGATTTACAATAAATTACTTGGAAAAGTGTTAACACGGCATTTAATTTGTTTGTGTGTAGTTAAACACTGATCGAGTTTTGGTGTCCTTTGGTTCCCCCAATATAAGTCATTTAACGCGAATTCAAAATAAATAGAAACGTAAATAAGGATAAAGGTGTAAGCTTAGTCAGAACTTACGACCTGTCGAAATCCCCCAGCAGCTTAGGGGGCTTAGAATATACCCGCGGCGGTCATGCCTGTCGTAAGAGTCGACTAAAATACCAATTTTTTTAAGTGGTTGTATAGCGCAACCCTTCAAGGCGTTTCTAGCACAAAATATAGCTTCTCCAACCCAATTGTCAACCTCACCTACCGGTGACGAATCCTGTTACTGTGGGAGGGCGGTATGGTCTTGAAGACTTCATGTGGTCATACTAAATCGTTTCCGAGATGGTCGGGCTGGTGTCTTAATGGTGCTTGTTACCGGAACGTACCGGATCTGCATCCGGCAAAGGACCATAAACAATACCAACAACAACAACCTGTCGAAATCGGAGGCGAAGTTCCGTAACAGCCGTAGAACCTACACATATATTAAGCATGAACAGACGAACTGCTTTCAGGCCGTCGTATACACTGAAAGAAAAAGACTGGTAAAATCAACCGAAATACGGATCAATTCAAACGAAATTTCTGTAAATTTTTATCCATCGCAATAAGATGTTGAATCAACTGCTCGCAAATCGTTGATTCGTAATTAACCGTTTTAGTAGTCAAATGAACAAAAAAAGTTGTTGAGACAGCTTTGTACGAAAGTACCTATGTTGCCATATACATAAATAAATAAATAAATGTAAGGCGGAGATATCTTAGGCCGAGCTTCTCTTCCAGTTTGCGTCATGCTCCTGTTTTTTAATTTTTCCTACAAATTGGCGGGACGGGACCTACTTGTTTTATACCGACTCCGAACGGCATCTGCGAGGCAGATAAGTTTTCACTGCGAGCTTTGCATGGCAAATATACACTCGGAGTGCCGAGGGGCGACCCTGCTTAGAAAAATTTTCTTCTAATTGAAAAATCTTATATCTAAAATTTTGATGTTGTTTTGCCCGGGACGTGAACCCAGGGCATTCGGTGTGGTAGGCGGAGTACGATACCATCACACCACGGTGGCCATATACATGCATACGTAAATATGTGAATACATAAATACGCATGCTTGCTACATATACATACATATGTACGCACTTACTAAACGAACTTCAATTGGGCGTACATCAAATATGCTGGCACACATTAAACATTGTACACTTTATTATTTTGTTTTATTAAACGCACTTTCACCAAATTTTATATTTTCTAATTTATTTAATTTATAGTTTTGAACTTCGCTTTGCAAACAGAAATGAAAATAGTAGTTACAAAACTGATTCTCAATTTTTTCAGTTGCAGCACAGCTCATTCTCTATTTCTTCTCTCGCATGTAGTTGCCGCACTTGATTGTTTCGAACAAAACTTGTAGTATAAATGTTTGACGTAACATTTTAAAAAGAGAACTTGTAAGTTATAGAAAAGTAAAGAATCAAATCGCAGGAAGGTAATTCACCACTGGAGAACCTTTACATGTAATTCGGCAAGTTTAATTTTCGTAACACTTTAAGTTGAAACGATTCCAAAACAACTCAAACTTTTATGTTGTCGGAAACATCAACTTTAAAAAAGGATATGTATTTTTGTTGAGCCAAGGAAAAAATATATTTTTATTGCTATTTTTGGAGCTTTTCGGCAGGCTGAGTTAAATAAAACTAGGATTTATGTTTGCTATGTACATACTTGAATGTTGTGATAAAAATATTATTATTCGAATTTTAAATGTTAAATGTCGTTATTGTTATATATCTCAAGTCAATTAATATTGGTTGTAATTTATTGTTTTCATATTTAGAAATAAATTCCCTGATGAAGACGCGAATAAGCGTCGAAACGCGTGTTACTAACTTTGGAAAAATCCTGTTCGTTCAAGCAAAAGTTTTGCCAAAAAAAAAGGCGCAATTTTGCATTTCGCTTGGACGAGAAGTTGCAAAATTGTACCCGATAAATAGGTGTCCCGGTATCTCATAATTTTTTGCACAGTAAATTTAAAAAATGGTTTTTCGTTTTGTATTGATAACTGAAAAACTAGTTTTTTGTTGTTTTCCCATTTTGTGTGTTTTTCGATTTGGTGGTTTTCTTATTTTGGTGTTTTTTTTTTAACAAGTCGCACCAGCATCATAAGTGCAAAGTAGAGAGCGCAGTGAGCGTAAAATTCTCTTTGAAATTGCTCGTGTATTGACTGTTGCTCGCTGTTGAAATGACGAGTGATATCAGTTGTGTTAACAGAAAAGATTAGATTCGATTGATTAGGAATCTGTCAATTTTACAGAATTTTGTTAACTTAAGAGCGACAATATCTCTTCTGTTGAAATGACGAAACTAATTTGTTCGCTTGAAAAAGAACTCGGTCAAATTAACCATAATTCAATCAATTTCACCGAATCTCCGTTAAGTCAAGAACGACAGAACCGACTTGTTGATTTTACTAGCACCATTTCTTTCAGTGTATGCTAAAGTGGGCTGTCGTATGTGCTGCACCTATGTAAGTGTTTAGATATGAATCAAATGTGTGCGTGTAGTCTTCAAATTTAAAGCACTTATTGCCAATGAATTACGAAATTTTAATAATTTTTTTTTTTATAACTATAAGGCACTTTAACAATGTCATTATGACACGCTTGCGCAAATGCACGCATTGAGGTTTGCTTGGCTTGTATTTATAATATAAGTCTGGCGGAATTATGAGCAATTTTACGCTTTGCAATAAGTACTTAGCAAATTATTTGATTGCGTGTAATGGAACTACTTAAGTACACCCATATATACATTCTTATGTATATACAATTGTGTGGCATGTAAATATTAAATAATAAATTTATATTTATAAAATAAAGGAGTCAAGTTCAATGATTTACGAGTAGCAAATTTTATTTTAAATTGTTATTAGAAACCACAAAATAATTAGGTGGAAATAATAAATGCAAGTATGTATGTATGTGTGAGAGTATGCGAATATATATGGCGTATTCCATCCCATTTCGACCAATTTTGAACCCGACCCCTTTAGAATTGGCTGAAAGTTTTTCTTCTTTTTCTAGCTTACGAAAGACGTTTTTCAGAATTTTTTCATCCAACTCAAAAAAAGTTATGAATTTAAAAAAAACACCGTTTTTGTTTTCAAAATGCTATAACTTTTTAAAAGTTGACCGTTTGGGATCTTTTTTTTTTTTTAAATTTGTTTTTAAATGTACTTTTCGGAAAAAATACAAACAAATTTTTAAAGTTTTTTTTTTGTTGTAATTTTTCAGTTTTTCGAGATTTTTCGAATTTTGCCATTTTTTTTTCTCATAAAAAACTTCAATCAATTCTGCAATCATCCCCACTAATCCCGGAGTGGGCCGATATTTTTTTTTTTTTATTTAATTGAAAAAACTTTAAAAATTTTTTTGTATTTTTTCCGAAAAGTACATTTAAAAACAAATTAAAAAAAAAAGATCCCAAACGGTAAATTTTTGAAAAAGTTATAGCATTTTGAAAATAAAAACGGTGTTTTTTTTTTAAAAATCATAACTTTTTTGAGTTGGATGAAAAAATTTGAAAAAATTCTGAAAAACGTCTTTCGTAAGCTAGAAAAAGAAGAAAAACTTTCAGCTAATTCTAAATGGGTCGGGTTCAAAATTGGTCGAAATGTGATGGAATACCCCATATGTTTAATGCGTTAATTTGTTAAAATATCGCCTATGCCACAGCTGCGCAGATAGATCCATTTCGAAGGGTGATGATGAATTAAAAAAAAAAAAAAAACAATAATATTCAATAAAAAAAATATTGTTCTGGCCTTGAGCTCGAATCGAACCTTGAATCCTTTATCAATGGGTCGATAAAAACAAAAACAATTGCAAACTTGATTTGATAATTTATTTCGTAGAAAAAAATTGAAAATCTAGCTCAAACTTTCAGCCGTGTTATGTTTGAAACACCCATATACAAAAATCTAAAAGTTGACGCTTGTTGCGACTTTGTTCAGTTCATAATCACTGCTTGTACCAGAAACTCTTTTACACAACAAATAAATTATTTGCGCTCAATTCCTCAAACTTGTCAAAACAAAGTAATTTTATGTGTACTTCAAATCAATTATTTTTTTTTAAATCTATTCGCAGACGTAATTGTTATTGCTTCTGAATTTGTATCGAAGTGCGCATCAATAATGAGATTTTGTAAAACATTAAAAATATATTAACCAACAAGTAAGGAAGGTTAAGTTCGGGTGTAACCGAACATTACATACTCAATCGCTTAACTAATTAAAAATTTCCATTATAGTTATTAACTAAATATGCTCATTAGGCTCCTATATCAGAACATTTTTATGGGAAGTTATAAACGCTTAATAAATAAAATACAAAAGTTGTCATAAATAAAATTTTAATTTTAGCAGGCACTTTCAGCCAAAAAAAACCCGAGGGTTCTGGGTTCAACTCCCAGGCAGAGTAACATCAAAAATTAAGAAAAAAGTTTTTCTAACCATCGTAGTCTCTCGGAAGTGTGAAAACTCATCAAGGTGCTTATGTACGCAGATGATCTGGTCTTGCTTACGGTATCACCTGAACAGGTACAGGAAATCGTAAACTCCCTTCACAACTAGTATAGTCAATGGGCACAAACTGTCAACTTGAACAAGTCACAAATAATGGTATTTAGGAAAATGGTAGAGCCCCCGGTTCATGGAAATGAATCTACGGTAGCGAGGTTATTGAAGTAGTTAACGAAGACAAATACTTTGGTGCGCTTCTCACTTGTCAACTATCTTTGAATAAACATTTGGACTCAAAATTGGCGGAAGCTAATGTTATTAACGCAACTTGGCTGACCTATATTAATAACCTCGCATCTGTTTGCAGCAGAAAATAAAAGTCTTCTAGGCTGCTTCCAGGTCCATTATGTTCTATAGCGCGCAGGTGTGGGGGAGTCAAGTTGAGAAACTTCTTAAATTTTTAATAAAGAAACTGATCTTCCCTCGCTCTATCCCAAACTACATGTTGCATCTGGAAAAAGCCTGTACTTGCTCTATATCGCTCGTTGGTTTAGCCTATCACATGACAGACTTTCGCGTATTCTAGAAGAGAGCAGAGAAATGAACCGAGGGTAGCCCTGGAATGTGTTTGTATGACATGTGTATCAAATGAAAGGTACTAAAGAATATTTTATGAGGGAGTGGGTCATAGTTCTATAGCTGAACGCCATTTAGGAAATCGCCATAAGGGTGGACCAGGGCTGATTCTAGAATTTGTTTGTACGATATGGGTATCAAATGAAAGGTGTTAATGAGTATTTTAAAAGGGCGTGGGGCTTAGTGTACGCCTTTTCGAAATATCGCCATAAAGGTGGACCAGGGGTGACCCTAGAATGCGTTTGTACGATATGGGTATCAAATTAAAGGTATTAATGGTGGTTTTAAAAGGGAGTGGTGGTAGTTGTATATGTGAAGGCGTTTTCCAGATATCGACCAAAATGTGGACTAGGGTGAGCCAGAACATCATCTGTCGGTTACCGCTAATTTATTTATATATGTAATACCACGAACAGTATTCCTGCCAAGATTTCAATGGTTTTCTATATCGCCCTGCAGAACTTTTTTATTTTCTTGTACTTAATATGGTAGGTGTCACACCCATTTTACAAAGTTTTTTTCTAAAGTTATATTTTGCGTCAATAAACCAATCCAATTACCTTACCATGTTTCATCCCTTTTTTCGTTTTTGGAATAGAATTATGAAATTTTTTTCATTGAAAAAGCGGGCGTGGTCATAGTCGGATTTCGGCCATTTTTTATACCAATACAAAGTGAGTTCAGGTAAGTGCGTGAACTGAGTTTAGTAAATATATATCGATTTTTGCTAAAGTTATTGTGTTAACGGCCGAGCGGAAGGACAGAAGGTCGACTGTGTATAAAAACTGGGTGTGGCTTCAACCGATTTCGCCCTTTTTCACAGAAGTGTGGTCGTTCTCCGATTTTGCTAATTTTTATAAACATACATATAGTAATAGGAGTAATGTTCCTGCCAAATTTCATCATGATATCTTCAGCAACTGCCAAATTACAGCTTGCAAACGTTTTAAATTACCTTCTTTTAAAAGTGGGCGGTGCCACGCCCATTGTCCAAAATTTTACTAATTTTCTATTCTCCGTCAAAAGTTCAACTCACCTACCAAGTTTCATCGCTTTATCCGTCTTTGGTAATGAATTATCGCACTTTTTAGGTTTTTCGAAATTTTCGATATCAAAAAGTGGGCGTGGTTATAGTCCGATATCGTTCATTTTAAATAGCGATCTGAGATGAGTGCTCAGGAACGTACATACCAAATTTCATTAAGATACCTCAAAATTTACTCAAGTTATCGTGTTAACGGACAGACGGACGGACATGGCTGAATAAAATTTTTTTTCAATCCTGATGATTTTGATATATGGAAGTCTATATCTATCTCGATTCCATTATACCTGTACAACCAACCGTTATCCAATCGAAGTTAATATACTCTGTGAGCTCTGCTCAACTGAGTATAAAATGTCAAAAAACTTAGCTTTTTGTGGCACAACTGTCTAGAGGGCACTGAATTAAAAACAAATAAGTCTAAGAATTTTGTTTGCTTTTAATTTGAAATATTCCTTTAACTTGAAGAGCAATTGAATAGCCTCGAAATATCTAAGGCTTAAACTCATTTCGTTTTAAAGGCAAGTATTAATTGGAATATGCAGATAAAATTAGACTAAATTCAAGCAATTATTCAAAGTTCTCGTTTAAAATTGGAAACCTTTAAGCATACTACTGCGTTTTTTTATTTAATTCGGCCTAAATTTTAAACTTAACTAAGTCTTAAATCTGAGAATGGTTTTAATACAAAATCTAAGGGTCCAAGAAATCAAAAAATGAATCCACTGCTCGTTTGAAAACAAAATCTTAAGGTTTAAACTTACTGCCAAAAATCTACACAGTTACACATTTTGGCCCAAATTTTAAAATATTGATCAGTTTAACCGAACTTTTTGTACTTAATTGAAAACCTCTCAACTACTGGCACGTAATTGGAGTATTTCCGTTTGGTTGACAAATAAATTTTACTGACCAGCCAGTCCAAATTAACCTGCATTTATTTCTTCAAAACTTTTTGTTCTTATAAATATAACATGTTCCGATTAATATTCTTATTCCTATTGCTAGTATTATTCCTCTTCCTATTCGTATTCCTTTTCCAATGCCTATTGCTATTCCTATTCCTATTCCTGTTTTTTTTTTTTTTTTTTTTTTTTTTTTTTTTTTTTTTTGTTACGTGGAAGGAGGAAATGCTTTATGCACTAACCGGGTTGTTAAGCCTCGGTGCTACTCTCTGTAGCAGCGAGCCTCTCCGAGTGTAGGACTCCCTTTCTTTTTCTTTATGGTCTACCCACTAAAACCTAACCTCCCACGGCCCGCGCATTTTCCGCACCTGGGACCGCGTTTAGCATAACTTCGGGCACGGAAGCGCGCTACGTGAGCTCTTTGGCTACTCTCACGTTATTGGGCTAAGCAACCATCTTGCCGTTTAGCGAGGAGAATAGTCCTTGCATATCTGCTGACCATGTCCCATCTGTCATTTCCGCAGGTCATTTTATGGATGACACTGCCCGGGGATAGGCCGCCTAGTGTTACTTCCACTCTTCTTCGTTGCTGTGCGAAGTGATCGCATTCGAAAAAGGTGTGGCGTACGTCGTCTATGAGCCCACAGTATAAGCAATTCGGATTTTCAACCTTGCCCATCCTGTGGAGGTATTCCCGGAAGTAGCCGTGGCCACTTAAAAACTGTGTCAGATAGAAGTCGACCCCTCCATGTGGCCGTTCTAACCATGGCTCCAGCTCGGGAATCAGTTCCCTGGTCCACTTGCCTGCAGTGCTGCAGCTCCATTGCTGTTGCCAGCGTCGGATAGAATCTTTTCGCGCCTGCGCGGCAGCAACATCTCTACGTACTTCTCCTCGGAGGTGGTAAATTGATTTCCTCTCCTCAGCGAGAAGATGTATCGGTATGGTTCCCGCAATAACAAGAACTGCGTCTGCGGATACTGTGCGGTAAGCTGAGGCAATTCGTAGCGCCCCTCTGCGTTGGATAGAAGTAATAGCTGCTCGATACTTTCGGAATTTCATTGCATCCGCCCAAATCTCTGCACCGTACAAGAGTATAGAATCCGAAGCGGAAGCAAGCAACTTTCTTATACATGGCCTTGGCCCGCCTGTGTTTGCCATTAATCGACTTAAGTATCCTATGGTCCGTGCAGTTTTCTCACAGGCTCCTTGAAAGTGTTCCGAGAAGGTTAGTTTGCTATCTAGCCTCACCCCAAGGTATTTCGTGGAGCTGCGTGTTTGTACTTGTTGTTCTCCAACCATCATATTCGTAATGGTGGGAATTCGTCTCTTCGTGAGGATTACGATCTCAGTTTTCGCTGTCGCGAGCTGAAGTCCATGGTCACTCATCCATCTATTTACACTGCGCATTACTTGGTTTAATTTAAGCTGCGCCAGCTCGTAGTTCCGTGCTGTAATTACGGCAGCCACGTCGTCTGCGAAAGCGACAAGAAAAGCACTATCTGGCATGTGCAAACGAAGGAGGCTGTCATACGAAGCATTCCAGAGGTCGGGACCTAACACCGATCCCTGGGCCGCTCCGCCTGTTATCCTCACCTTTCTCTGACCTTGGTTTGTTTCGTACGTGAGCCAGCGATCTTTTAGGTAGTCCCCTAATATGGCTAGTAGATAAGGAGGTACCTTGAAAGAGTGTTTCAGCGCATCGAGCATATCGTCCCACCTGACGGAATTGAAGGCATTTTTCACGTCCAGCGTGACCAGTAAGACAACCGGCCTAACTTGGTGGCACGCGGTTTCGGCTTTCCTTACCGCATTTATAACCTCGGCTATGGCATCTATTGTGGAGTGACCTTTCCGGAACCCATGCTGCCGATGGGACAGACCACCTCCATCGTCAATGGCTGCTATCAGCCGTTGTTTAAGGAGGCTTTCCATCATTTTCCCGGCCGTGTCGAGCATGCATAATGGTCGGAAAGACGACGGGGAGTTCGGGTCTCCCTTGCCTTTCGGGATTAGCACGAGGTGCGCTGTCTTCCACCTTGTAGGAAAGATCCTGGCTTCCAGGCATTTGTTATACATGTGCAACAGCAACTCAGGACTGCTCTTAGCAGCCAGTCTTATTGCTTCAGCTGGTATCCCATCTGGTCCTGGCGCTTTACCGGGCTTCATTCTGTGTAGGGCCGCTTTTAGCTCACCTTCACTGAACGGCTGCACGTCGTGGCCTTCGTGGGTGACGTGGCCACCCTCTCTGCTTGTGCGAGTGAGGAACAGAGCATCTACTATACTTCGCATCTTCCCCTCATCCATCGTTTGGTTCGGTGGGCGGAATTTCCCCATTACTATTTTATACCCTTGTCCCCAAGGATCACAATCAACTTCTTTGCAAAGCTTTTTCCAGCTATCAAGTTTGCTTTGCTTTATGGCGGCACAGAGAACCTTTTTTGCTCTTTTGTATGCCTCCGCATGCTCTAGCGCGTCAGGCCTGCTGCGTGCACGGGTTGCCAGCCTTCGCTTTCTGTGGCATACCCTGCGTAGTTCGGCGATTTCGCTACTCCACCAGTGCACTTGTTTTTTGCCTCTCCTAGGCCCTTTTCGTGGCATTGAGGTCTTGCATGCGTTGTTCAGACAACGCATGGTGGCTTCTACCGTAGCGTTCGCCGCTTCGGCACTGTCGACTATCTGTCGTGCGCTCGCTTGTACAACAGCGGAGAACTTTGCAGCGTCAACCTTAGAGGCGTCCCATTTTGTTTTCATACGGGGCGGTCTCTCTGTCCGACTTTGCCCTGAGTCATTAAGATGGAAGGTGATGTAGTTATGGTCACTACCCGTGAGATCCTCCATCACCCTCCATCCAGCCGCCTTTGACAGCAGGTTTTCCGATACTAATGTAATATCAGGGATAGAGTGTCCAAAGCCTGGTCGCCGATATGTCGGGGTCGTGCCGGTATTCAGAATGACCAATCCGAGCCGGGCAGCCATTTCTAGCACTAGCCTTCCTCTGGAGTTAGTCTGGGGCATTCCCCACTCAACAGCCCTAGCATTGAAATCTCCAGCGACGACCACGTTACCGGTTTCCTCACGCAAATCGTCTTCGAGTAGTTCTAGCTTATCTTTAAACCCTTGAATTGGATCGTTTGGGGACAGGTAGCAGCTCACTAGTGTGGTGTGCGCCACTGTTACGCGTACGTAGCCGTTTCCGACAACACGGCTTCGTACGTGGGCGCCAGCGTCTAGGATCCAGATCGCAGCAGCACCTGTTGAGTCTACGTGCCAGTCACTCCTGACTCTATAAGGTTCGCTGATGATGACATAGCTGGCTCTGCTTTCAAGAACCAATTGGTCCAGCAGACTATCGGCTAACCTGCTTCGGTTCAGGTTGCCTTGGATGAACCTGGTCACTTGCGCGCCTGTTTGGCCTTTGCGGCAGCGAGTGCCTCCCTGAAGGTGCTGCATGCTCCAGACCCGGGAAGGTGGTCGACCTTCTCTGACTGGCATAAAAAGCACTTTGGAGTTCCCGTGCAGGCCGAGGCCTGGTGGCCACTCTGTCCGCACTTCCAGCAAGCACTGCTTCTATCAGGGCCTTCGCAGTCTGCTTTTTGGTGTCCGTAGCCTAGACACCTGAAGCATCGCTGCACGTCTACCCTCTGTCTAAGCCTGCATTGCAGCCAGCCGATACAGATCTTGCCCTTGGCTAGTAAAAGGACGCCAACAGCTTCGTCCACTTCAATGGCTGCCATCTTCTGTTCACGCTGGTTTGCCGAGAAAATAGACACACGGACCTGCCCCGTCATTTCCCCGCCAGCAGCTTTCCTAACAGCCTGGGCAACTTCTTCGGCGGTTGCCAGACAGTCCATGCCCAGCACCTCTATCCGCATTCGCCGTGTAAGCTGCTTGGTTTCGCCCGCTTCTCCAACAGCGCTTCCTATCGCTTGGATGAACGCTGATTTATCGCCGCAACGTGCAGTTTCGATAAGTACACTCCCGGATTTGGTTTTTCGGACGGAGCGTATGACGGTTCCTGTATCTTCAGGCCGAAGCTCGCCCCGGATGGCTCCTACGACTTCGGCGTAGTTCTTTCCCTGGGCTGGTCTAACTACGAAAGTTGCGGCCCGTCTGTTTCTGGGCTTGCCTTTTCTTTTTGCCTTCTTGGCTTGCCCAGGTGGTGTCCTTTGTCCTTTCTCAAGGCGTGGTTTGGCTTTCCGGTTCCTTACGGTCGTCCAGGCCTCGCCCGAGATTGTCTTCGCAGAACCCTCATCGCACTTTTTCTTGGCCTCCGAGGCCCCCGGTTGCGAGCCAGAGTTCGTTCGTGCTCTTTTGTTCCCACGAGTCGCTTTCGGTTCTGTGTACTCTGCGCTTTTACCCTCTAATAAAGAGCGCATACGACTCAGTGTCTCTTCAAGTTGTGCCATGCCGTTCTTTATGTCCATCGACACATTTTTCTGTTTGGCCGCAGCAGCCTGCATGCTGCGCAGCACAACTCTTGCATACTCGAGGAGGTCAACTTGACTTGTCCTCCCCGGTGTTGCACCGCATACGGAGGTTTCCCGCCCGTCATTGCCGTCACCTTGCTGTCCAGGGGTAGATGGGGTGGCATCTACTTTCCTACTAGCTTTTGTCCCCCCTTGCGTTCGTCGTGGGGTGTCCCTGGCCATTGCTGACCCGCCAACTTGTTTCCCTGCTGGTGCTATTGTCGCATTGCTAGCGGCTTTTAACACCGGCGATCGGAGCACCTTGCTGCTCCTTTGAAAAGCGGTTACACCGCTATCATTAGCCTCGTTACTTTTACGCGTGTCAATTGTTTGGTTCATTTCTTTTCGGTTGGGTCTCCGCTCCAAGCCGCTATCTCCGCCCGATGTGCAGTCGCCGTTTTAGATTCCCGTGGTTATCTTTGCATGTGCAGGGAGGCCACGCGAGGGTTGACACAGGTCCTTATGAGAGTCTGTGTTCAGAGCCAGAATCCGGCGTAAGTCAGGAGTCATCTCAACTGATCCTGCACCACCAACTTAATGGTGACGTGGCTTCGAACGTACTTGGAGACCTGCCAAGGTTTTAACGAGACGGAGACGAAGACGATATTAGCCCACCAGCCGTTTCGACGAGGTGTCACCCTCGGCTACTAAGATGGTAGAATACCGTCCACGCCAGCCCATAGCAATCTTTTCCTTAACATTTTCCAGTTGTCGCCGTCAGGATCTTACTGGGCTCAATCCTGAGGATGCTTATTGAAGTTTTAGGGCGGCACCCACTCGCCCTGCCACCAAGATTCATTGGGCATGTGTGGCCTTTTGCGCCACGCCCTCCTCTATGGTCGCTCTTGGTCGGGGACTGCTTATTGGTTATTCGCAGCTAACCTACTAGAGGCCGTTCACGATCCGCCACCTTGTGACCCCGGTGGAGCCCTGAGCTCAGCCTCCACCATTCCTATTCCTGTTACTATAAATATTCCTATTACTATTGCTTCTGCTATTCCAGTTTTTATTCCTTTTTTGCTGTTGGCATTCTTATTGCAATTGCAAGACCCCTATTGCTATTCCTATTTCTACTCCTATTCCTATTCCTATTGTCATTCCTATTCCTATTCCTACTTCTACTCCCACGGAAGTTACAGTATTTTTTATCATTAAATTAATTAATTAAATAGCCAATATGACTCATTTAATTTTTATATCTTATGACGGCCAGGCAAAAGAGCATAGATCTTTAAATAAACTTCCTGTATACTATACATATTTATACATGTACAGTTAAGTTTTGTTTTGTCATGTGTTCTCTTTATTGTCTAATGGTTTTAATACTTATTTAGTCTGCGTAATTATTTTGAATCAAATTTTATTTGCCACGAACTGGCATGCGCTCTGACACTTTATTAACGCAATTAAATTACAATTTATGTCGGACAATTAGCATTTCGTTCAGCCATTTGATTGAAGAAATTATAAGGAAATGAATATTGTATTTAGCGATTTTAAGCTTTCCACTCAACATATACGTAAATTTTTGTAAGAATGGTAGTTCCTCTTTTGGAATTGTAATTTTTCTTAAGGCGTTTTCCTATGTGGGAAAAATTTTACCAGCATGTTCCACTCTTATATTCCATCTTTTGAACCAGTACTAAGCGGAAAATATCTTATATATTATTTCTAATTGCTGTTTTTATGTACATGTCCCTTTTTCGCTCTTATTTGGAATCCAAATCTATAAATAAAGTTTTGGTTGCAAAGATGGGGATTCGTGCTATTAGCGAGCTATGGGCATTATTAGTTTTTTTTTTTTTTGTTGTGTTTAAAAAAACTAATCCCAAAGCCCTATAATTTAAAATTTTTGAATATGACCATTTCTGCACAATGCAGAAAACAAAATATTTATACAAAACAACTGGACAAGGACGAACGCAGTAATTTTGAGCCCTGAAGAAGACCAAAATAAAAGGTTTTCAGAAAAGAAAACGCCTTTAGTCTTAAGGCACGTTTATTTGAGCTCTTTCGGGATATTAATACTCAGACTAAGTCTCTATTCTTTTCCGTATATGGCTGACTATAGACTAGAGGTTAGCACTTAGAGCTTATATTCGAACAGAATTCTCCTCTCGTGCATTTAAATCTCGTACGCAGGTGAAAAATGGGCGTGTGTACCAATTGCAACGTTCGATATGTAAACATCGGTGTTATCGGCCTGTTACCAAGTTGCCGGCTTCGTGTTGCTATCTACTTCCATAACAAACCGATGAGTCGTCGATAACAAATCGATAACACGACGATAATAAATTGGAAACACATCAATATCAAATATGTAAATATTCGATAGCAAATTTATAGCTTTATGAAAAGATCTCGAAAGCTTTTTGACTACATCTCGAAAACAAACCGATAACTTTTTGATATATACCTGATGGCAAAAATAAAACCTTGGCTTATCGGAGCTGTTTTCCTCTGACTTTATTTGCCCTGGCTAACCCTGGAAGCGTTTAGAAAAACATGAAATACTCCCAGCCGTATGATCAAACCCGACATATATATTTTTCTCTATCTATCCACCCGCCTCTCCTCTGTCTAACCACTTTCATCTCTTGTTTCTCTCCCCGCTGTATTTCTAGTTTACTTTAATCGATCCATTGAATTTCCATATCCCTTTATTTTATCCGTAAATCTTAACGCTTTTCCTTTTAATGTTCCCGCTCCAAATCTATTCTCACTCTAATTTTTAACCTCTTTTTACAACTTTTGTCTCAAGCCATTACCCTATATCTCACTTTTACTCTCACTCTCCATCTTCCTCTTATTCTCTTTACTTTTCCGACCTCTCTCCAACTTCATCTACTATTTTTTTTCCGCTTCCTCTCTTTTCTCTTCTCTTTTCATTCATGTCCACGTTTCCAATGTGGGGAAATATCAAGTTTGGCTTTTTTCAGTACAAGTTCAACTCAGTTTGTCAGGTAAACTTAGCGTAAAGTTATTTGCCATCATCCGGTGGCAAAATCCTGAGCCAGATAAATAATTTTGCATGTAAATGCAACAACAACGATTTGAGGCAGATAAATTCAATTTGTGAGCCAGATAATTTGTTAATTACTTCTTTTTAGTTTGGCAACGCTGCCTTTAATAAACCTACTTTTTCAAAAATAGATGTTGCTGCTTAGCCCTTCGCCGTATGAGTTAAATGAAAAACAGCGGCGGCATCTGCCTATCACATTTCACGTGTGCGAAAATTTCACGACATCTGATTCTCAAGTGTCTCAATGATCCAGAGCATTCCCGTGAGAATTGAGCGTGAGCCGGAGCTGTAAAACTCACTGAAAGACGGCAATTCTGTAGCTTTTAGGTCTACCTCAACTAAAGTTTAGGCTGAGGTTAAGTCGGAAATCTGGCAAGGTAAAACTCTAGTTAGCCTATCAGTTATTTGCGTTCGTTCGCAATGGCGTCGAATATACCCAACAAGCATTTGGGCTTGAGTACTATTAGAGGTCATGTTGATAACTAGCATACTACTCTCAAGAGTTGTTTTTAAACAGCGTTTGAACTTGAGAATCATAGCGTTCTCAGCAAAAAAGGGAGTTTTTAATAAAGCATAAAATGTGTTTACTTAATATGAAAAAAGATAAGTCCGAACTTGTACGCAAGTACGGTTCTCTAATTGGAATCATTTGTAAAATTCAAATACCACAGTCTTCACGTAAATAAAATAAAACATTTTCAATTTATTTTTATTTTATGACGCTTCATTATTGGTATCAAGCAAGTGCTTATTTTTCAAAATTGTTAGCTGTTGGTTGTGGTTGTACCACTATGGAGACAATTTTTTTTTCAACTCGATATGCACTGGCAACTCTACTAACTAGAGAAATATGTCGGATATTTATTTGAGAAATATACATTTCTCAAAATCTTACATAAGGTATAGAATAATGACTTTTGATATCAACTTGAGAGCTTAAATTTTTAATAATAATTAGAGAATAATGTTAGAAATCAACATCCGGAGAAACGTTTCTTCCATGTTTGTTGGTTAAACAAACTCAAGCTGTTGTCGTATCTTCAAATTATGTAGATGATCATCCAGTGAGTTTTCTAACTCGGTATCATGCTCAATTCTCACGGAAATACTCTGGATTATTTGAATACTTGAGAAACAGAGGTCGCGATATTTTTGTACATATGAGTTGTAGGCAGATGCCGCCGTACTGAAGACCAAGTAGCGCCATCTATTTCTGAAAAAGTATGTCATTTAAAGGCTGCCAAGATAAGAATTTAAGAAATTATCTGGCTTCAACCAGATTTCTATCTGAATTTATCTGGCTCAAATCGTTGTTGTTGCATTTACATGCAAAATTATTTAATGTTGCCGTAGAAAAAAGCCTACCCCAAAGACGTCCTTAAACTGTTGCCGCCATCCAGTGAGTTTTACAGCTCCGGATCACGCTCAATTATCACGGGAATGCTCTGGATCATTGAGAGACTTGAGAAGCAGAGGTCGTGATATTTTCGCACACGTGAAATGTGTAGACAGATGTCGCCGCTGTTTTTCATTTAACTCATACGCGAAAGGCTAAACAGCGACATCTATTTTTGAAAAAGTAGATTTATTAAAGGCAGCGTTGCCAAACTAAAGACAAGTAATTAACAAATTATCTGGCTCACAAATTGAACCAGACTTCTATCTGGATTTATCTGGCTCAAATGTTGTTGTTGCATTTACATGCAAAATTACTTATCTGGCTCAAATTCTTTGCCACCGGATGATGGCTTGTGAGTGAAGAACTGCTCTGTAGTGGAACCGGAGTTTAAATTTGACTAGAGTTTAAGTAAACTTAGTTTAGGCGTAGCTTAACCAACTACTGAAAAACCTGGACTTATTGAATTTGGGCAAACATTAAAAAAAAGTGATCGCATATCTTAAAGTAATTAAATTTGTCATAAAAATATGAAAAATTTCTAAGAAAATAAATAAGCGAAAAATAAACATATCATGCACAGATGGGCAAAGAAACCAGATGTTGAAATGTATAAATATGTATAAATATTAGCAATACCTATATATGTATATGTACACGGACCCTTGATTTCATTAACCAGGAAAAGATTAACTAGCTCTATTAATAACCACTTACAGCTGACTTTTGTTAAATTATCGTTAGTTATATTTTTGTCATTGTTTTGTTTATTTATTATTATTAGCTTTATTTACATAATCATTTTATTTACCAAAATTGCTTAACGGTTCAACGGTTCATGAACGCTGAAAGTGCTTCACTAGTTCATCTGTTTTGTTGATTTCAAATTTTGTGTTTATTTTCTTTTCTATTTTAAGCTTTGCCTCTGTTTGAAGTAATATAGACCTTAACGCGTGATTAGTGTTTAGGATCAAGGTCATATTTACAAATGAAGGCTACCATTATTTTAAGGGCTTACATAAACATCAATATTGTATTAATGTGCGCATACGACATTGGAAGTATATTGAAGGTATTTGAAAGTTTTTTATATAACCATTCTTATTTCATACTAATATAAGGACTGGTCCAAAAAGTTCTGCAAATTAAAAGATGCCCATAACGTTATGTTAGGTTAGGTTGAAGTGGCTGCGCGAGGTCACACTTAGGCCAGTGAAATTAGTTCCGTTGAACCATTTTGAGCACCCGATAGAAGCTACCAGGTTCTTGACGTCATGCTCCACAACCTGACTCAGATTATCTAGAAATGGAGCACCCAGAAAGCGCTGCTGTGCGCCACTTAGTGCCGGGTAGTTGCAGATGAGGTGAACCACCGTTTACTCCTCAACCTCTTTACAACTCCTACGGCATCTATGATAAGGAGCTCCTAACATTTCTGAATGTCTACTATAAGGCAATGCCCCTACAATCGTGGAAATTCTATCCCTACGTAGGTTGTACCCATAAAATGCTAACAATTACTTATTTTGAACTTTTGCTTTTATTTGTTTGGAAATACATATTTATATGAGCTAAAGAAATTTTATCAATTTATTCGCTGCTGTTGGTATGACAAAAAATTTTTTGGAGGTACCCAACATCCACTTTTGTAAAACGATTGCATCCACTTTTGGCGTTACTATATCTATTATATCTTTTTAATTCTGTAAGGGTTTTTGTTGACTAAATTATTTTCAAAAGTTTTACTTTCAACAGAGCCCAATAAAGCTCATTAAACGGCAACTCAATTCCTCTTTGTTGTTGTTTATTCAAGATTTTGCCAAACATAATATACATTGTTATCTCGGACCAATTTTGGCTGACAAGAGCATAATGGCTGAAGCCAAGTCAGGCAAAAATATAGTTGTTCATTATGACGACCTAGAACCATTAGACGGCCGAGAAAGGGGTTATTGCAAACTGCACCAACTATCGCGGAATCAGCCTTTTTAATAGCGCATATAAGGTCCTGTCAAGCGTATTGTGCAAAAGATTGAAGCCCACCGTGAATCGGCAGATTTTGCACCTTATCACTGCGGCTTCAGACCTGGTAAATCTATCAACGACCAGATTTTCACAATTCGCCAAATCTTGGAAAAGTCCGCGAAAAAAGAATCGACACACATCACCTCTTCGTCGATTTTAAAGCCGCCTTCGACAGCACGAAAAGGAGATGCCTATATGCCGCTATGTCTGAATTTGGTTTCTCTGCAAAACTTATACGGCTGTGCAAAATGACGTTGAGCAACACCATCAGCTCAGTCAGAATTGTGAAGGATGGTAAATGAGGACAAAACGAAGTACCTGCTGTCATCGAGGAAAAAGTCAGCGCATATGCGTCGTGCCAACTACGCTACTGATGGTAGCCATACTCTCGAAGCAAGAACATCAGCTCTGAAATCCAGCGAAGAATCACTATTGCCAATAAATGCTACTTTGGACTATGTAGGCAATTTAAAAGTAAAGCCCTCACTCGGCAAACAAAAATCATACTCTACAGTCAATTATCGTTCCCGTACTGCTATATGGTGCAGAAGCATGGACCATGACAACGTCAGATGAAACGGCTCTGGGAGTGTTCGAGAGAAAAGTTCTTCGAAAGATTTATGGACCTCTACGCGTTGGCGATGGCGAGTGCCGAAGAAGATTTAACGATGAGCTGTACGAGCTATACGCAGACTTCAACATTGTCCAGCTAATTAAAACGCAGGGCTGCGCTGGCTAGGCCATGTTATGCGAATGAAAGATGACGCTCCGGTCAAGAAAATATTTCTATCGGAACCCGCCTATGGAAGCAGAGGTAGAGGGCGGCCCCCACTCCGCTGGAAGGACCAGGTGGAAAACGATTTAAACTCTCTTGGTGTGACCAATTGGCGCCGGTTTGCAGAGAGAAGGAGCGACTGGCGCCTTGTTGGACGGCCATAATCGTTTAAACGGTTAAGCACCAATTAAGTAAGTAAGTAAGAAATGGCAAATGACGTTTTTCAGGACACTCGTTCACGAAAACTTCTCTATTGATGGTTCTCATCGTAAAGAACGGCTTGAATGCATACCCGCATTCACTAATAACTCTCAAAATCAGAAGCTTTTTGCCAAACTTTTCTTTCTGTATGGTTTATGCAAATTGGTCTGAGACTGCAAGCAGTACAACTGGGTGCCTCGCAACGTTCTTAAATCCACTTTCAAGTACTTTTGTCGTACATAATCTAACAAAAATTTGTGAGTGTCAATTTGGTCTCATAGAGCTTACGTGCAAGCGAAATGTTTTTTTAGCTAAAATTGGGATTGTTTGACCAAATGTCCCACGTCATTGAAGGTTTGAAGTCAGAACAAGGCAAATCCATACCAGGTGGTGGCAAAGCGAATTCAACCAATTCGCCGTACAGAAGAATGTCAAGTCAAAAGAAAATTTTCATTGATTTCGATTAACTGAAATATTAAAGGAGCTGTATGGAAAATAATCAAGAAGAAGCAATCAGCTGTTGGGCTAACAACACCTGGTACTGAATTCAAATTTTTAAAAATGTCTGAAACACCAATTCAAAAATAATTAATTTAAAGCGTACTTCGTCGTCAGTAAAAACTTGCAGGGAGTTCTAATATTTACAAATCTCTCAGATTCATTGCACAATTGCCATTGGTTCCGAACAAAAGACTTAAGACACAAACTTGCAAGGCTTATTTTTATACCTAAGCAAAATAAATTTTTTTTTTGTTGCTGCGTACACATCCACGCATAATTTGTGAACATACTAAACACTTTAAAATGTAACAGATTCAATAAAAACACTAACAAAAGACTAACATAAATTTCTATTAAGTGTATGTGGCAAGTTGAGATGGCAAGTGTTAGCGTTTGCAGCAAACAACCTGTCGAGTTGTCAGGTTAAAGTCATAAGTGTTTAGTTTACTTAAGCAAAGAGTTAAACAAAAGTTCAAAACTAAAATTTAAAATTAAATTCACAACTTAAGTAGTTTAAGTTTGTTACGCGCCGAAATTTGCGCAAATAAGCCTAAATAAGCGCCGCTTGTTTTATTGAAAGCCTAGGCTCCTTTGTTTGTACAAATGTAAATATTTATGATTTTAGCATGTGACCACATATTTGTGCATTATGTGTTACATACTTATGAGCTTTTAATTTTTAGGTCAAAGTGCTCAAATTATAACAGGTTAAAGTGGTAAAAAAATAAAATAAAAACTACCGCATAGCAACCAAAGTGAATTACCAATAAAGGTAGCAAATATTTTAAATGATGTTTGCACTTTAGTATCTGAAATATTGCCAATAGAATGTCGACGGCACGCCTGCATGTTGGAGTTTATTCTATTTGTGGTATTCTTACTTCGAAGAAGCTGCATGAGTCTTGAAGTCGATATGACTATTCCATCTGCAAATGTGCGCAGAACTTAAGCAATATCTGAAATTCCCATTGCGATACCATTCGATTCTTTATTCAGTCATTTAAATCATATGTAACTTACTGGCTTAACGAGGGACATTTTACTATCGAGCTGCATCCAACCCCAGTCATATACGATCATTCGCAGAAAACATCCGTGTTTCATTCTCCTCCTCATCATCTAGAAAGGTATGCCAAGTACTTCGCTATCAGGTTTTCATTATTTTATTTTAATTTTGCCTAGGTTAGGTAAGGTTTAACTAACCGATCAATGAAGACCTCGCATAGACTGAAGGAATCCGCAGTGTTACCAGAATATAGTTTAATGACCAAACTGAAAAACCCTATCAAGAATTGTTATAAAATAACTCCGTCCTCTTCACAAATACAAGAAGCTTTATAGGGCATATGAAACTTGCTGCTTATAGATCGGACAGCTGTATCACTCCATATAGCTGGATATTTAGTTTGCCAAGCGCAGAGCACGAGCACAAAACGTGCCTAATGGTTTCCTCCTCCAATGCTCACTTCCTACATCTGCTATCACTGAATAAGTCTAGATTAAAGGAATGTGACACAAGAAGGCAATGTCCAGTCAGAATATCAGTCAGGAATCTAAAGTGCTTTCTTTTTAATGATAGGACTAACTTTGTTAGTCTAATGTTATTTTGGCACAAGCCTCACAATCATGTGGCCGACTTGATATGACGGCATGTATTTAAGAGATCATCACTTTCCACATTTTCGTATTGAACTTGTAGATTTGTGTCAGTTACAGTGCCTATGCCTTTCCATTTTGAGACCGCCTATGGTTCGAGAATATTTTTGACACCACTTCTCTTATATTAAGCTCGATACCCTACAAACTCGTCTGAGCTTCAGTCTCTTGCTTGCTTGCTCTTAAATATTTTGGCCAAGGAGATGTCAGCATGAAAACAAAAATCAAAATTTTCCTTATTAGGAAGCATCAGTTCGAATGTGAAATTTGTTTGTTTTAGCAATCATTGATTGTACTACTGACTGCTACTGTGTTATTTTACTGCAACCATAACTGAATCATTTCATTTGTATTTATATTAGTCCATGGATTGAAATCAAATCGCTTTTGAGCGCATTCGATTACAATAAATTGAAATGCACCTAAATCAATGATTGCAATTCCAAAAAAAAAATAAGTTAATTAATCTAAAACTCAACTTTTTGAATCTCAATACTCACCCGAGAGCTTTGGCTTCTTACCATTACTCTATTACTTTGTTCACACATATAATCTGAAGGTTTTTAAATTCTTATCACAATAAACTGCAATCAGTGGTTTTGTTACGGGTAATGACTAAAATCAAAAACCGTATGCAATCAATTTAAGTTATATAATTTTTTGTTGACATTGCTAAAATTTTGAGCCTAAATTTTGAACCATTAATTGGTTTCAGCATTTTTTCGTACTTTTTTTTACCTAAAAAATCTCTCATGTTGTGCATTTAATTTTGACAGAAATATAATTGAATGATTTTATTTGCGTTTTATATTAGTCAAATGATTGGAATCAGCTCAATTATGAGCGCATTCGATTACAATCAATTTAAGCGCAAATAATTTAACGATTTAACTAATAATTTTAATAATGCGACTTCAAAGCATAAGCAATAATTTAAAAATTATTTTTTAAAGTCTGCAATTAAATTCATTAAAAAATCATTGATTTGTTTGCAGTTGTATTGATTGCAATCGTTCGCGTCCACAACTGAGCTGTTTGCAATCGTTTGAATAATAAAAAATAAAAATTAAATCATTCAATTATAATTGCAGTCAAATTAAAAGCAAAATAATAAGATATACTAAAACATTAGAGTCGAGCCATATAATTGTTATCTTTAATTAGCATAGTTAAGCATTTCAAATAAATTTAAATTTGACTACATAGTTATTGGCGGAAATTTAAGCTCCAAGGTGCTAACAAGTTGTAAAAACAATAATAAATCACAAGTGACAGCCAGTAGCAATAACTGCAATCAGCTGGGTTTATCCAAAAAAATCCACTTTTGAAATAAATAAATGTCAAATAATGACTAGATGTTTATCGGTCTTACTTTTATTTAAAATTTGACCCAATTTATTCATTTTATCTATCCCAACATTTAAAATAGCGATTGATTTCAAATATATATGATAATGTTTTTGCTATTTGTTTTTTTGTTTTTTTTTTTAAGCTATCTAATGTCTTTTGCTTTTTCTTATAGCTTTTACATTATTCACATCAATTAAGTGGTAACCAGATATTCATTCAAACATACATATGTATGTATGTATGTGTGTAATTTATCAGTGGCTAAGCAGGTAGTGGAGCTTCAAGCTACTGCTGTTGGGTGAATAGATGCGAACATAAGGTATTTGGACTAAATACGCTAGCAAAATTATGCGTAAGTCGCTACCCTGTAGAGAACTAGACTTATATACGTCTACATTTTTGGTGGCTACTAATTACTAGGCTGTTATGAAACTCTTTAATGTAAACAGCCGCTGAATTTTCTATACATCTATGTGCTAGCGAGTGGAAACGGTGCTACCTGCATACATTTTGGTAGTTTCATACTACTTAGTTATCGGTTTGTTATCCCAGTATAGGTTCATTATTACCTTAGTTTCACCAGCTTGCTATTGATATGTGCTTGTTGTCGACGGCTTATCGGTTTGACCATCTATAAGCAGTCACAAGAGATAACTAAAATGGTCTGCAAATAAACTAGCAACAGAAAAATATTTCCAAAATAATAATAATAATAAAGTTTCAAAAAGTTCCAAAATATCAACCAGACATCAGCAGTTATCGATAACAAGCAGATTATACATCGATAACAAGCCAATAGCAAATCGATGGTTCATGAATACCGGTTGTTGCGCGTTACAAACCGATAATACTTTTGAAATTATCCGAAAACAATCCGATAACCCATTGAGATCAGTTATGTTCGAAAAGAATCCGATAACAAGCAGATGTTGCTAGTCTCGAAATGATACCGAAATCACCCTAAAATGCTACTGATATTGTTTTAAAAAATCTCAACACTACTTTGGCAATGGTTCGGAAATAATTCCGAATTGGCCCCGAAAGCAATCGAGAAAATGCGCCAAAGTAGTGTGCGGAAGAGAGCACGAATTTACCCAAATATTCTGCAAATAATCCAAAAATAAAACCCAACCCTAGAATGAACTCGTAAAGGTTTCAAAATAGATACTAGTTCTAAAGCAGCTTATAAAATAATAAATAGAGCTTAGATGACCCCGCAGATACTTGAACTGATACTGGTTAGTACTACTTCCTGATCAGTCCCAAAAATGTTACAGGATTTTAATAAAGTCATCCCATAAATATTCCAAAGGGGTAGTACAATATACATATGTAATTTCTTTTACGTATTGATAGCTTTGTTTATGTTTGACGCCTCGAGAAAGTGGTTTTTAAATATCTGTGTCAGTTAGGAAAATAGCAGAAAAGGCAAAATCGAGTTAATAAAATCAAATTTCTACTACTTCGACAGCTAATAAATGAATATTTTAACATCTAAAGCAAAAATAAAAATTTTGTTTATTTAGTCAATTTGTATACTAAAACTCGAACGCTACATAGTAAATTACGAACAAATTCTAATACCGTCTTGATTGTAATTTGAGCTAGTCTATCACATAAATTGTTAGGTAAGGTCAGCACTCAATTTCAATGTTTTATTATTAATAAAATTACCTTTAGATAAAATTAAAATTCTTGTCTGCATTTTCAAAAAATATTGTATTGGTTATAATGTTACACGTAATTTTGTTCGCATTGCATGGGTTTTTTACGCAATTTGGCCATCAAAAAAAAAAAAAAAAAACGAATGAATACAAATAATTAATAACATGATAAATATAGCCAAAGAAAAACAAATCATATTCGAAAATACTTAAACAAGGTAAAATAAAAAATAAAGAATGAATAACAAGTAAGGAAGGCTAAGTTCGGCTGTAACCGAACATTACATACTCAGTTGAGATCTGTGGAGACAAAATAAGGGAAAATCACCATGTAGTAAAAAGAACCTAGGGTAACCCTGGAATGTGTTTGTATGACATGTGTATCAAATGGAAGGTATTAAAGAGTATTTTAAGAGGGAGTGGGCCATAGTTCTATAGATGGACGCCATTTAGGGATATCGCCATAAAGGTGGACCAGGGCTGACTCTAGAATTTGTTTGTACGATATGGGTATCAAATGAAAGGTGTTAATGAGTATTTTAAAAGGTAGTGGGCCTTAGTTCTATAGGTGGACGCCTTTTCGAGATATAGAATTTGTTTGTACTATATGAGTATCAAATTAAAGGTATTAATGAGGGTTTTAAAAGGGAGTGGCCCTTAGTTGTATATGTGAAGGCGTTTTCGAGATATCGACCAAAATGTGGACCAGGGTGATCCAGAACATCATCTGTCGGGTACCGCTAATTTATTTATATATGTAATATCACGAACAGTATTCCTTCCAAGACCCCAAGGACTTTTGATTTCTCCCTGCAAAACTTTTTCAATATGGTAGGTGTCACACCCATTTTACAAAGTTTTTTTTCTAAATCTATATTTTGCGTCAATAAACCAATCCAATTACCGTGCTTCATCCCTTTTTGCGTATTTGGTATATAATTATGGAATTTTTTTTATTTTTCATAATTTTCGATATCGAAAAAGTGGGCGTGTTCATAGTCGGATTTCGGCCATTTTTTACACCAATACAAAGTGAGTTCAGATAAGTACGAGAACTGAGTTTAGTAAATATATGTCTATTTTTGCTCAAGTTATCGTGTTAACGGCCGAGCGGAAGGACAGACGGAAGTCTGTGTATAAAAACTGGGCGTGGCTTCAACCGATTTCGCCCTTTTTCACAGAAAACAGTTATCGTCCTAGAACCTAAGCCTCTACCAAATTTCACAAGGATTGGTAAATTTTTGTTCGACTTATGGCATTAAAAGTATCCTAGACAAATTAAGTGAAAAAGGGCGGAGCCACGCCCATTTTGAAATTTTCTTTTATTTTTGTATTTTGTTGCACCATATCATTACTGGAGTTGAATGTTGACATAATTTACTTATATACTGTAAAGATATTAACTTTTCTTTTAAAATTTTACTTAAACAAAATTTTTTTTTAAAAGTGGGCGTGGTCGTTCTCCGATTTTGCTAATTTTTTAAGCATACATATATAATACGAGTAACGTTCCTGCCAAATTTCATCATGATATCTTCAACGACTACCAAATTACAGCTTGCAAAGTTTTAAATTACCTTCTTTTAAAAGTGGGCGGTGCCACGCTCATTGTCCAAATTTTACTAGTTTTCTATTCTGCGTCATAAGTTCAACTCACCTACCAAGTTCCATCGCTTTATCCGTCTTTGGTAATGAATTATCGCACTTTTTCGGTTATTCGAAATATTCGATATCGAAAAAGTGGGCGTGGTTATAGTCCGATATCGTTCATTTTAAATAGCGATCTGAGATGAGTGCTCAGGTACCTACACACCAAATTTCATCAAGATACCTCAAAATTTACTCAAGTTATCGTGTTAACGGACGGACATGGCTCAATCAAATTTTTTTTCGATCCTGTTGATTTTGATATATGGAAGTCTATATCTATCTCGATTCCATTATACCTGTACAACCAACCGTTATCCAATCAAACTTAATATACTCTGTGAGCTCTGCTCAACTGAGTTTAAAAATGGCAAAAAACCCCCTTATTTGAACGATCGGTATATATTATATATAGCTTCGATCGAAATGATTTTTTCAGGAAATCTTCTATGATATATTAGAATAAATATCACCAAGTTTAACGTTTTTATATTGGAAATTAAGGGAGAAATGGCTAAAAATCTTTCTATCTGAACGATCGGTTGTATGGGATAGGTATATACTATATACATATAGCTCCGATCAAAGAGATTTTTCAGGAAATCTTCTATGATTAAAACATATATCACCGAGTTTAACGTTTTTATATTGGAAATTAAGGGAGAACTGGCTAAAATTCTGAACGATCGGTTGTATGGGATATAACTATATATAGCTCCGATCAAAGTGATTTTTTCAGGATATCTTCTATGATATATTAGAATATATTCACGTTTATACTTTCTAAATTGCGGCAGGAATGACCAAAATCGTCTTATCTGAACGATCGGTTGTATGGGAGATATATGTTATAGTGGCCCGATCCTACCGGATCCGACAAATGTCTAATATAATACAAAAATACATCCTTGTGCCAAATTTCATTGAGATATCTCAAAATTTGAGGGATTAGTTTGCGTTCAAACAGACAGACTGACGGACAGACGGGCATGGCTATATCAACTCAGTTCATCGCCCTGATCAATTCGGTATACTTAATGGTGAGTCTATCTTCTATATTTCTCAACGTTACAAACATCGGACCATAGTTAATTACCATTTCATGTTCATGAAAGGTATAAAAATAAAGAATGAATAAAAAACTCAAAATAGTGCGTACTGTCATCGATCAAGTAGCATTGGCGCATGCGCATGCATAATAACATACATACTACATACAATTATATATTTGGCTCCAAAAGCAGTAGCCAAGAGTAGGGCGAAGAAACAAAAGTAATAGCCACGGTCAAGTGGCACATACCCAGTAAAAAACGCAGTCTTTATTTATTTCAGACTTACAACATGAGACCCTCACAGCAATCGATGGCAATTGCATGTAAGAATTATCACTCCTTAATCGATACTGGTGTTGAGGTTAATACTAATCTTTAGTGTTTGTTATTGGGTAATATCTAATATAGTGTCTTAAACGACTTTATTCAAATAAAATCAAGGACTAAAACAAGTTATTATAGAGTGCAATTAATGATTCGGTGTCTATAAGTGAATAAAAAGGGTGTCACAATACGTGTATTTACATAATGACAATCAAAAAAACTTGTTGTTGTTTTGTTTAAGATCTTTAGATTCATACTTCATGCACGTTAGTTGCAGCATAATGAAAAAAGCTTGAAAAAATTTTGCTCTAAATGGGCCACCTTATATCACCTATATTATATCCAGTGGCAGCATTGTTTTGGCATCATTTAAGTTGATTTAAAGTGTTGATATTTATACTCAGTTGAGCAGAGCTCACAGAGTATATTAAGTTTGATTGGATAACGGTTGGTTGTACATATATAAAGGAATCGAGATAGATATAGACTTACATATATCAAAATAATCAGGATCGAAAAAAAATTTGATTGAGCCATGTCCGTCCGTCCGTCCGTCCGTCCGTCCGTTAACACGATAACTTGAGTAAATTTTGAGGTATCTTGATGAAATTTGGTATGTAGGTTTCTGAGCACTCATCTCAGATCGCTATTTAAAATGAACGATATCTGACTATAACCACGCCCACTTTTTCGATATCGAAATTTACGAAAAACCGATCTGTGAAAATGGGCGGAATCGGTTGATGCCACGCCCAGTTTTTATACCCAGTAGTTCGTCTGTCCTTCCGCATGGCGGTTAATACGATAACTTGAGTAAAAATCGACATATCTTTACTGAACTTAGTTCACGTGCTTACTTGAACTCACTTTATCTTGGTATGAAAAATGAACGAAATCAGACTATGACCACGCCCACTTTTTCGATATCGAAATTTACGAAAAATGAAAAAAATGCAATAATTCTATACCAAATACGAAAAAAGTGATGAAACATGGTAAGGTAATTGGATTGTTTTATTGACGCGAAATATAACTCTAGAAAAAACTTTATAAAATGGTTGTGACACCTACCATATTAAGTAGAAGAAAATGAAAAAGTTCTGCAGGGCGAAATAAAAAACCCTTAAAATCTTGGCAGGTATTACATATATAAATAAATTAGCTGTATCCAACAGATAATGTTCTGGGTCACCCTGGTCCATATTTTGGTCGATATCTGGAAAACGCCTTCACATATACAACTACCACCACTCCCTTTTAAAACTCTCATTAATACCTTTAATTTGATACCCATATCGTACAAACTCATTCTAGAGTCACCCCTGGTCCACCCTTATGGCGATATCTCGAAAAGGCGTCCACCTATAGAACTAAGCCCCACGCCCTTTTAAAATACTCATTAACACCTTTCATTTGATACCCATATCGCACAAACAAAGTCTAGAGTCACCCCTGGTCCACCTTTATTGCGATACCTCGAAAAGGCGTCCACCTATAGAACTAAGGCCCACTCCCTTTTAAAATACTCATTAACTCCTTTCGTTCGATACCCATATTGCACAAACGAATTCTAGAGTCACCCCTGCTCCACCTTTATGGCGATTACACGAAACGGCGTCCACCTATGGAACTAAGGATTACTCCCTTTTACAAAACTCATTAACACCTTTCTTTTGATACCCATATTATACAAACAAATTCTAGGGTCACCCCTGCTCCACCTTTATGGCGATATCTCGAAACGGCGTCCACCTATGGAACTAAGGATTACTCCCTTTTAAAATACTCATTAACACCTTTCTTCTTATACCCATATTGTACAAACGAATTCTAGGGTCACCCCTGGTCCACCTTTATGGCGATATCTCGAAAATGCGATCACCTATACAACAACCACCACTCCCTTTTAAAACCCTCATTAATACCTTTAATTTGATACCCATATCGTACAAACGCATTCTAGAGTCACCCCTGGTCCACCTTTATGGCGATATCTCGAAAAGGCGACCACCTATACAACAACCACCGCTCCCTTTTAAAACCCTCCTTAATACCTTTAATTTGATACCCATATAGTACAAACACATTCTAGAGTCATCCCTGGTCCACTTTTATGGCGATATCCCTAAATGGCGTCCATCTATAGAACTATGGCCCACTCCCTTTTAAGATACTCATTAACACCATTCGTTTGATGCCCATATTGTACAAACAAATTCTAGGGTCACCCCTGGTCCACCTTTATTGCGATACCTCGAAAAGGCGTCCACCTATAGAACTAAGGCCCACTCCCTTTTAAAAAACTCATTAACTCCTTTCGTTCGATACCCATATTGCACAGACGAATTCTAGAGTCACCCCTGCTCCACCTTTATGGCGATATCACGAAACGGCGTCCACCTATGGAACTAAGGATTACTCCCTTTTAAAATAATAATTAACACCTTTCATTTGATACCCATATCGTACAAACGCATTCTAGAGTCAACCCTGATCCACCTTTATGGCTATATCCCTAAATGGCGTCCACCTGTAGAACTATGGCCCACTCCCTCATAAAATACTCTTTAATGCCTTTCATTTGATACGCATGTCATACAAACACATTCCAGGGTTTCCCTCGGTTCATTTTCCTACATGATTATTTTCCCTTATGTTGTCACCATAGCTCTCAATTGAGTATGTAATGTTCGGTAACACCCGAACTTAACCTTCCTTACTTGTTTTATTTAGCTTCATTCTTGAAATATAAAGTTAACTTGATCAAACGTGCTCGAGTACAGGCAGATATGCACATTAGGGTGGTCCATATAAATGAAAATTTCGTTTTTTCAGCCTAAATCATTTAAACGATAATACCAAGGTCTTGATTGGAGAGAATTAAAGGGTGCCGCACAGTAATAAAAGTAAAATATCTCTATGGAGACTCCAAAAATTTTAATTATATTGTTTGTTTCCCTATAACCAAAATAGGTAATATCATAGTTGGTGATTCCACATATAAATTTGCATCCCGATTGGAAATGGTTAAGGCGAGTTGCACAGAGGTTACAGTTCAAATTCCACCATACAAACTGAATATATTAATATATGAACTCTAACCACTCTGCGGTACCTCTTAAACGATTCCAATCAGGACGAAGATATATATTTGGTATCTCCAACTATAACACTATCTTTAGGGTGGTTCTGAATCTTGCTTTTTTGTCTTTGGTATTGTCGTTTGAAGGTGCGAGACTGAAAAAAATCGGAAATTTGATTTATAAGGACCACCCTTAAATACATATATTAACTACTACATATAATAAAAACAGCAGAGCTGAGAATGATGAATTAACTGTAGTATAAATGATCCCGATTTGAATAATTGTTAGCAGACTTTTTGGCATAGATTTCCGTATCTCACATAAATTTGCAAATAATTCATTCCCACGCGAATTGTTTATATATATTGAAACACAATTGGTTTACGATAGAATGCTTAAAAGGCTAATTGAACAGAAAACGATATTTCACCGAAACATATGCACTAAAGAAGACAAGGTCTTACATAAGAAAAAATAGACATAATGACAATGAAGCGGATATCCGAATATTCCAGGAGACAGTTTCGCTCCCTACGCCTAGCACGTGATAAAAAAGGCTGGGAAATACTGTAAATACTGCTCAACCACCCGCAAATCATAAGAGGAACGCAGTCGACCAAGCGATGTACGTATTACTCTGGGACTAGTTTGAACTGAATATTATAATAGGCCGAGCCATAGTACCCCTTTGTGATGTTCTTGAAACGACTCTGGTAGCATTCTATAACGTATTCTGGACACTTTCGTAATGATAGCGTTACTGGTTCGAAATCAGATGTCGGGATTTTCATCATGCCTGGAATATTTAAGGACCATTTTTGTTTTATTCCCGAATTTTTTTGTTAGAATTTGGTATTATTTGGTCATATTTCTTGACTACTTTAGGATTTTTCCGCGATGGGTTCTAAAACCATCTCGGAATCATTTCAAAACCTTTCCGAAATTACTTTGGGACTTTTCGACGCAATGTCGGGAATATTTTAGACCCATTTCGGTTAAATTACAGAAATATTAAAGATAATTTAGAATCTCTCCTTAATAATACCGGTGTTGCTTTGTGATCATGAATCCGTACATGCTGTGCGACTTTTATGAAATCATGTCTGTGGTACCTTTGAACAATTTTTGTTTCATTGTGGAACTATTTTCTTACCATTTGCGATTGTTTCGGGCCCATTGCTAGACTACTTTGGGAATTTTGCACGATTGGTTTCAAAACTGTTTTGGAATTATTTCAAGACTATTTCGGCACTACTTTGGGACTTTTTGGGAACCCTGTTGGGAATAGTTTAAGGCTATTTCGGTATGATTTCAAGACTATTTGAGAGAAGAATCATCTGCCTGTTATTTATTTATTATCGATAACAACCGATACTGCCGAGTTGTTTGTTTGTTATCGGCTTTTTATAGAAGTATTATCGGTTTGTTATCGCCTCCAACCGGTATCCATTGGTGGTCGGTTTGCTATCGGCTTGTCGTTGGCGCGTTATTATTGTGTTATCAGCTTTATCGATTATAACCGATATCTGGTTGATATCAAAAAGTTGCCGATTTGCTATCGGCGTGTTGTTGGCTTGTTATCGACTAGTGATCGGCTAGTTATCGGCTTGCCCTCGACAAGTTACTCTCTTCTTATTGTTTTGTTATCTACAGGCGATCAGGTTTTTTTATCAAAGAGTTATTGGGGTTTAGCGGTGATCTTTAGAAAACCAATATGAATTGTTATCGATAACAAGGCCAAAAGAAGCCGATAATAAATCACTGACTTATCAGTGACATTTAGATAACATATCGATAACAAGTAGATTTGTGAAGATTTCACAAATATACATATACGCTTTTCTTCATATGCCCGTTGAAAGCAGCTCATCAAAAACTAATGTGAGCATAAAACCCACATATTTCAATGTCGCTTTTTTTTGGAACTATGGGTAGATGACTTCGCAGACAGTTTTTGGTTGGACGTTTTGTACAATAACAACAACAAATAAGCATCTGGTAATAAAAAATTTATGTATTTTCCCCATTTTTGAACGACATTCGCACAATAATTGTCAATTAGAATAGTTAAAAATTATGCAAAGTCATAAAACATATACAGTAGCGAACACGAAAATAGGAATGAGCATTTTTATAAAATATTTTCTTTTACGTTCTTCTTTTTTTATTTTTGATAGTTTCAGTAAAGGCTTTCATGTACTTTGTAGCTAAAACTATGCAGCAAACCCATTCATATTTTCAAAAAAATTTGGAAAAAATTTTACGAACGTTTCGAACTCTTTATTTAGAGTTTGTGCAAAAAGTTTGGTATCCCAATCAATTTTATGTTAACAAAGTAAAAGTTTTAGGAATCTCAAAGTTGGTATATATTTGGGAATTTTTTTCGAAAGGTGTTTAAAATTTTCCTACATACAAAATATGAAACAGTTGTTTTGTATGGAAGAAAATCTGAAGCACCATTCGCAAAAAAAATTTTCAAAAATCAATGAAAGTTTTGAGGCACCTATTTAGACTACATTTGTTAGACTAAAATTGATTGGCCCACCAAACTGCTCTATCAAAAAAAAAAAAAAATTCAGGAAATTCTAAATAAAAATTTAAAATTTCTCGAATTTTCGAATTTTGTCGGAAGCGTTTCTCCGATTGGTTTGCATAGTTTCAGTTAGAACATTCATACAAGCTTTTTTCTTAAAATATCGAAAATAAAAAAAATTTGAATTGAATTGATGAAATTGGTTAAAAATTGCCACTGCTATTTTTTTTAATCGCTGCTGTATGCGAAAAAAAACAATATCAAAGCCGATTTCGAGGCTGTTTATGTCGCAAAAAAAGCAATTGGGCAAGCAATAAATTTACTAAACGAAATCGAACTAAAAATGAAGACAAATGAACAGCAAACAAGCAATAAGCTAAACGATTAAGGTGGACTATTGATCTAAGTATGCATGCAAATTAGGGTGACCAAAAAAACACGCGCTTTGCTTACACCAAACTTAGTTTATTTGTTTTTGCACATAAAGAAGAAAAGGCGTGAGTACCAGGTACTCGTAAATTTCGATGTTTAAATATACATAAATTAAGTTCTTAAAAACGAATGTTTTAAATTAACTACAGCTCGACAGGTTTGAAGTTACACCATAGCAGGAGTAGCTTTAATAGAAGCAAATTATTTCGGGTTCTTCACCGATACCGACAAGTAATTTTTCCCTCATCGCCTTATTATCGGTAAACCGAGTTATCGCTTTGGTTTCACCGAGTCATCGGCTTCTTATTAGTGCGTTATCGGGGGGCTAAAGATGCTTCATCGGTTTAATATTGAAGTATCTGTTTCATAACAAATCGATGAGTCGCTGTTAGCGAATCGATAACATGCCGATAAAGAACTGATTACGCACCGATAAGAAATCGATTTCTTTTCGGTTTCAAATCGACTTTTTTGTAACAAATCGATTACTATGTGATAACAATTCGATAACACGCCAAAAACAAATTAGAAACAATGCGATTACAAATCGATAAGTTTCCAATAACAAATCAATAACATTTTGATAAAATGTTGAACATTTTTCTATGAAGATTAATAAATAAATAAAAGTTTTCGATGATAAATAGATAACTGTTTGATAACAAATCGATATTTTTTTGAAAAGTTTCCAATAACAAATCGATAAATTTTTGAAAAAATGTCGATGATTTTTCGATAAATAAACAAAGTTTTCCATAGTAAAAATATGACTTTTTGATAACAAATCGATATTTTTTTCGATAGAAAATCGATAAATTTTGATAACATATCGATAACTTTCTATTATTAGTCGATAGATTTTATATAACGAAGACATAACTTTCCGATAACAACCCGATATCTTAGTTTCTAACACACCTATAACAAAGTTTTTCTTTCCTTTCCCTGTCTTGAAAAAAATAACACCCACATACCTACAACTAACACAAAATGCAATGAAATTAAATTCAAAGCGGGTATACGCTGTGCAAAAATCCAACTATTTTCTACTTCCAATAACAAATCAAAACAAACAACAAACATACTTTAATTTACGATAAACAACAATGTCATGGTCTCATGTGCCGCACAGCGCAAAGACCATTGAAATGTCGTTAAGGTGAACTAAGGCATTTGCACAGCAGCCAAAGTACCATAACAAAAGACTCAAACGACAAACCTCATTTCGGTGTTGGTAAGTCTAGTGCGGTGTTGGTAAGTCTTTAGCGAATGCATTAGCGCAAGAGATTTGGTGGCGTAGGCGATAAAATTTATTTGCACAGCAGTGACAGACAATAATTATGATTTGGTATAGTAAAATTTAACATTGATTTTGATACATGAATGGAGTTTTTTACAATTTTAGTTTTTATGAATTTTTTGGTTGAATATTTCCCAGCTGACTGGCTGTTGAAATGAGCGCTAAGGGAAATATTCAAATGCAAGAGTGAACTCTTTTCAAAATTTTTTACTTTATTTCATTTGAGAGCTGAATTGTTTTTGTTTTGTGCTTTCGCTTTTTACCGCAGATTTATGAATTAATGATTCGTATAAAACCAGTAACTCTACCTGCCGCTGAATTAAGTTATTTAGAGAATGTTTAGCGCATTTATATTGTATATAAATTTTATTAAATCCGTTTGCGAAAATTTGACCTACTTAATTTTGTTTACGTTTTTGGGAGCTGTTTTTAATGTAAATTAGGAAACGTAAATAAAACATAACAATAAAAAAAATGAAGTGAATCACAATTAAATGTGGGAATGTGTTGGAGGTAGGCGTTGAATGAGTTTTATTTCCACTGAAATGAACGCGGCCGCGGTGGTGTGGTTGGTAGCGTACTCCGGCTACCACACCGAAGATCGTGGTTTGAAGCACCGAACAAAGCAACATGAAACATTTAAAAACAAGTTTTTTCAATAAAAGACAAGCTTTTCTAAGCGGTGTCGCCCTGGCAGTGATTTGCAAGTTATACGAGTGCATTTCTGACCCGAAATGCTTCACAGTGAAAACTCATCTGCCTTGCAGATGCCGTTCGAAGTCGGCATAAAACATGAACGCCCGTCCCTCCAATTTGTAGGAAAAATTAAGAGGAGTACGACGCAAATTGGAAATGAAGCTCGACCTTAAATCTCCTCGGAGGCAATCGTGCCTTAAATGTATTTATTTATTTAAATTGAACGTTATTAATATTTGCAAACTTTTGCACTCCTTTTTTTATAATCTGTATGCAATTTTTTTTTTCGGTGCTCATCTGCTGGTGTTAACAATTTACAGATTTACGTTGTGTAATTTGTTGTTTTTCTTCTAATTAAATACTTGAACTTTTTGACACGCTGCCAACATTTAAAAGCCATCACAACTATTCATAAAACCAAAAGGCATTCATATGAACTGTCTCACAAATGCGCTGCCAATTGTAGTAATAGTGTAAGTTCAGTGTCTTAGTGCAAATGTTTGAAAGGCGCAAACGTCAAGGCTAATGATTGCAAACTCTGTTTTGATTGTCTTTAATGAATTTAAAATATTTGAATTAAAAAGTTATTATGGTTAAAGCTTTTTGTTTCGTTAAGGATTTTTCAAATATTTTTCAAGTCAATGTTTATCATCATCAACATCATGATGATTAATTCTTGTTAACGCCAGCTATCCTCGTTTTCAGCTAACTGACGCTTACTGATAGCACCAAGAAAGATCAAATCTTCCTCCACCTGCCTGACCCAATCCCGTGAGGCCTACCCTTTCCTCTGCTTCCAGACTGCAGTGTAGACTGAAATACTTTCTTTGTCGGAACGTCATCGTCCATTCGCGTAACATGACCTAGTCAAGCATTTAGGTCTTTATTCGCTGCACTATTGTCATATCTACGTAAAGATCATACAGCTCATTATTATGCCTCCTTCGATAATCGCCATCGACATAACGGACAGTACCATAAATTTTAAGCAAAAATTTTCTCTCGAACACCCCAAGAGCCATTTCTTTTTTTACGATACCGTCCTTATTCCGAGCAATACATCAGGACAGGTATGAAGAACGACTTGTAGACCGTAATTTTTGTTCATCGAGAGAGTTAAAAAATGGAGCTCAAGTTTCAAATAATCTTTTTAGAAATTAATAAAAGCTGAGAGAAATTACGAGTGTTAAAAGGAAAGACAGATGTGGAAAAAGAGGGAGATTGTGATGATGACATAATTTAAATGACAAAAAAAATAGAGCAAAATAGCTTGAGAGCTGTGAAATGGAGATTGAGAGTACGGGTTAAAGAGAATACAAAATAATGGATATTTGTTATAAATTTTGTGTTTTTTTTTTGGAATTTATTGGAGGGAGGTTAGGTTAAGTTGAATTGGCCGGTTAATGAAGACCTCACATAGACTGAATGTGTCTATAGTGGTATCAGAATTTGTTTGACGACCAAACAAAAGAACGCCAATCAGATAACAGGATTTATTTTATAGAATGGCTCCGTTCTTTTGGCAAATACTAGAAGTATTCTAGGACTTAGCTTAATTGCTGCCTCGAGAAATGACAATTCTGCAGCCCCAACAACTGCAGCCTTGACCGAGTGCAGGACGCGAAGAGCAGGTCGCCCTTCCTATACCTGCTGCTACTGACGAGCCCTAACTTATAATGGAGGGAGAGTTAAGTTAAGGTTATCGTGGGCAGAGAAAGCTTAAAATGGATAGAGAGAAGGAACCATACCGTCTTGTATAATGTTTTGTATTTACATAAAAAAAAAAATGTATTTACATAATCAATGCAAAAATCACTAAGTCCAAAATGATTTAATAACTTTATAATTAAATCTTATACCATATTGATTTAAACGGTTAAGCGCCAATTAAGTTGGTAAGTAAGATTAAATCCTAAGGATGCAACCCGCTATACATACTCAAAAGGATTTAATGAGGTTTGCCAGTTAGAATTCTTCCTTTTTGATACTCTTTGCTGTCATTAACTCAAAAGTGCCAAAATAGACTAAGTGACTTTTGCTGGATGGCAGACGATATACTCACAGAATGATCTATAATATAAAAATAAGTTGTTGAATTGTGAAATAAGCGCTAATCTCGAGAACGGTTGAACCGATTTCGCTAATTCCTTTTTTAGAATATTCCTTAAGGTACGAGGATTGTTCTTACGGAGAGAAAAATTCTAAAATTTGCCTAAAAAGTCTAAAAACTCCACTTTTGTAGAAAAAAATCATAAAATTTTTGTTTACACAGCTATAAATTCAAAACGAATGGATCGATTGGAATATTTCTTCTTTGCGATAAAACTTTGAAATATTTGCCTTCGTTTTGCATAAAAAAAAAAATAATTGATTATTTTCTTATATCACAAAATTGTTTAAACAAAAGTAACATTTTTACCAAAAAAAATTACTGCGTGTGGTTGTTCGCTGACAAATGTGCGCGCAAATTGCTTTTGAGTGAGGCATGATGCGACACATACATACATACATAGCATTCGCTGCGTTATTTAACTTCGGGCGTTATATGTAGGTATGTATGGATGTATATATGTATTTTCATTTCATATCAACTTGACTTATGTATGCACATATTTATGCGAGATGCCAAGTTAATGCAACAGTCTTTGATCCATTAATTAATACATATAGCTAAGACTTAAGCGCTATTGGTGTAAGTCTGGCTAACATCAGGGCCCGTATTACGTGTTACGATCGAAACTCATTTTTTAAATCACAATAGCTCTGAAATGATGGATCGGATTAAGGGCATATTTGAACTAGCGACAAATAGTACTCGTTAGATCCATAACGTATTATAATTTTTAGAAAAAGTTTGACAGTTGCATAGTTATCGCTTGAGTGAAAATGGTTTTCAGTCACTGATCGTAACACGTAATACGGCCCCAGTCCTGAGGTGCATCCGATTTGCGTGACTGTCTTCCATATCCGCTGCAGGGTAGCTACCGCTAAAACCAGGGTGGCTACCACAACCTACCCTTATCGAAATGAATGAAGAATAGTAACAATCAGTGTTTTGATGAAAAATTTACAAACCAAACCAAATAAGTAAAATGCTACTAGCAATCGAGTTGCGAATTAAAAGTTAAATTTATTGAGTGAAAAGTTACGTACACTGCTGCGACTTATTAGTTCACTGTTTCGTACTACCCCTTGCTTTGGACTTTCTTTATACTTCTATGCTCTTTGATAAAATTGTTGCTGTTTTTTTGTGATAAAAACTCTGTTACGCGCTATCTTAGCATAATCATAATGAGCATACGCTCTAGGATAGCCTCCGTGTCGCAATTGGCTAGCGCTTTCGGCTGTTAACCGAAAGGTTGGTGGTTCGAGACCACCCGGGAGCGCTTACAATAGTTTCATAATTTTGAAATTTAAATTATAAATGAAGTTGAGTTGTACATATATGGTAATTGAATAAAAAATGTAGAATCTGGATATAGTGCATTTTTTTCAAAAGTTGGCGGTAGTCTTAAAAAAAACTATGGACTTATTATGAATGAAATTATGTACATAGTACAAAAATATAGATCACAACAAACATTTGGTGAATGAATTGTTCAACCAACAACAAAATAAAGACAACTAGTAGAAATACCCATTAAAGCAAAAAATATATATGATAAGAATTGGCCAAATTCACACCTAATTAACTCGTTTGAAAACATAATTAACGCTTCTAATATGCAAGCAAATATTTGACTAATAGTGAAGTCTTGTGTTGTCTGTTAATAGTAAATTAAATATTTAATCAAGTCGTAGGTGAGCAAATCACTCGCCATAAAAAAAATGTTAGTCTCTGAAGTGTGAAAATAAGGATTTGATCGCCTCTGGCGATAAAACTCTGTCGGGCTTGAAGAAATGCGCGAGCTTTCTCCGCCTGAAATTTGTAATGCATTCTTCAGTAGACAAGGCTAGACGTCGTGAAAACAGACCGGCACATAAATACAAACACGACATGAAGTCGATTACTGTTACCCCAACAGAGATTAAAGAAGCCGGTAAAAAGGCCCAGCCCTCTAAGTTAATAACCCCACACGGTATAGCCATGCCAATGCTGAAACACCTCGGCGTTGAGGGATTTAGCTATCTGACGCACGTTTTCAACTTGTCGTTGAAGTGCCTTGTCATTCCCAAGCAATGGAAAATCGCAAGGATAGTTTCACTACTAAAGCGTTGAAAGCCAGCTAGCGAAGGTGAGTTATATTGACCGTTTCTAATGGATTTAGAAAAGGCCTTCACACTGATGTAATTTACACCGATTTCAGTAAAGCTTTCGACAAAGTATCACACCCATTACCTATTCATAAGCTCGGTCAACTCGGTATTCAACCCCGTCTTATATGTTGGATTTCTTCGTATCTAGGTTATCGTACGCAAAAAGTAATCTTTAAAAATACACTTTCTGGGGTCATCAATATTTCTTCTGGTGTTCCCCAGGGCAGCCATCTTGGTCCGATTCTGTTCTTGTTGTTCATAAACGATATATCTGGTACAATTAAATATTCAAAAATCTTGATGTACGCAAACGATGTAAAACTTTTCAAATCATATGCCTCGGTTGAGGAACATTCCTTGCTTCAAATGGATTTAAATCACTTGGTTACCTGGTGCAATGTAAATTATATGCCGCTCAATCTCAAAAAATGTTAATTCATGTGTTTTTCTCGGAGAGTTTCGCCACCAGCTTCATATACAATTAACAACTATAGTCTAGAAACTGTAAATAATTTTATTGACTTGGGAGTCATGATGGATTCCAAACCTAGTTTCAATCTTCATATTAATGCTACACTGAATAAAGGCAAAGGTGTTTTTGCATTTGTTAAACGGTGGTCAAAAGAATTTAACGACCCTTACGTAACTAAAGCACTTTTTACAACCTTAGTTAGGCCAATATTAGAATAAGGCTCAATAATTTGGAATACGCGTTATCAAGTCCATGCAGACAGTCTCGAATCAATACGAAAACAATTTTTAATATTTGCCTTAAAAAATTTTCAATGGGACTCTTTAACTAATCTTCCACCTTATATTAATCGATTAAAGCTTATCAATCTTCCAACTCTTGCTAGTCGTATGTATAATACGTTTGCTTCTGTTCTCTTTAAGTATTACGCTTGGCTGATGAAATTTCTTCTGTAGCTGAGCAGTCTCAGATCGTGACGCTTGACAAACCGCTGCCCATCAAAGACTCGGCAAAATAAAAAAAATAAAAAAGTTATTATATATATATATAAATCGATCGCGTGAACAGGATTAGCCTGGTTTCATTGGGCCACTTGAGGCCAGCGCGCTGCCACAACGTCCATTAAAAAAAAAAAACAAAAACAAAAAACCGTTCTGCTCCCACATGTACTGTGAATCTTTGATTAGTCACCCATCAACATGGCTTCCGACAAATGCATAGCACTACCATCGCGCTAAAAGCCATAAACACCCATCTAGATTGCGGGCAATCATCCACGGCACAACACTTCAAGACATGGAAGGTTCACTTTAAGACATATAAGGTTGACACCTTCCTCCCCCTTCAAAAAGATGTACTGAAAAATATTGGACTTGTTGGCAAGCGTCGGTTCAAATTAGCAACGAAACCTCTTAGCCCAGGAGAATTAAACAGGGGCTGCCTCAGGGTGATGTCCGATCCTCTCTTCTGTTTAATTTCTATATATCAAAGCTGAGGGCAACGATCGGCAACACTCTTTCCTTCAAAGATCAGGCCTCCAAAATTGTATCTAAAGTACGAAGCCGCAACAAAGTCATTCAAGTCACTTGCTGGCAGCACTTGGGAAAAAGATAAGGAAACACTGCTAACAACTTACAAGGAAATTGGCCCATTCTGGTCACCTCGTCTAAAAAGCACACAAAAGGCTGAAGGCCTGCGAAATTGCACCACCCGAAACTACCACGGGATGTCTTCTTGTGACCACTGAACATCACCTGCATAGTGAGGCAAAATACTTACTTACTTTATTGGCGCTTAACCGTTTAAATGGGAATGTTCGTCCAACAAGGTGCGCCAGTCGCTTCTTCGCTCCGCCAACTGGCACCAAAAGGTCACACCAAGGGAGCTTAAATCGTTTTCCACCTGATCCTTCCAGCGGAGTGGGGGCCACCCTTTTCCTCTGCTTCCATAGGCAGGTTCCGATAAAAATATTTTCTTAGCCGAAGCGTCATCTTTCATTCGCATAAAATGGCCTAGCCAGCGTAGCCGCTGCGTTTTAATTTGCTGAACTATGTTGATGTCTGCGTAATTCTCGTACAGCTCGTCATTAAGTCTTCTGCGGTACTCGTCATCGCCAACGCGTAGATGTCCGTAAAGGTGGGCATAAAAAGCATAATGAAATGCTGAACCGACAGTTTTTGCTAAATTATTACAAACCAGTACATACCAGCACACAATTATTAGCCCCGCTTTCAAGATGGATAAGAAAACATCTCCAAAAGTACTTCGATGAGATTCGGCAGCTACCAACGCAGGCGTTTGATCAGATAAGCATAATGAGGCTCCAAAGCTAGTACACGCAGAATAGGCAAACACCTTTGCTACGTTATCCAAGCCTTCCAGTAGAAGAAAAGCCGACTACCAGAAGATAAACTAGTCACTTTGGCCTAACTGCGTTCTAGATATTGTAACATATTAAACTCTTACTTATTCAGAATAAACACGGTGAACTCATTCAGTCTATGAAAGGTCCTAATGGACCAATTAGTTCAACCTATCCAGAATCAACCTCACCATATGTACGTAGTCTATATGCTGCATGCGATGTGCCTCCACATGACACCAACTATCCTCTCAATTTAACAGCAACCCTGTTGAACCTGCTTGCCTCCTTGAACTTCCTTAGGCCTTTAATGACAATTTGTGATTGGTCGCATATACAAAATGGGGTGAAGTACTGTTAACGCAACAACAACAATAACACTCATTAATAACTTGAAATATAAAACTCATCAGTAGTCTTCCTCAATAAATTTTTTTTTTTTGCTAAATTATATTTACAAATTTTATGCAATTTTGTTTAGCCGCTGCGCAAAGTAATTTTGCAATAATCGTTTATTATTTACATAAGCATATATCAACTGTGTGTATATGCATACATATGTATGTACATATGTACATACGCGCAATTATTGGTGTGTCTACAAAATTTTAGGCTATTAAATGAGTTGGCAGCAGCCGTTGTGTGGTGATAGCGTGCTTCGCCTCAAGCCCCGGGCAAAGAAACATCACAAATTTAGAAACAAGTTTTCCTAATTAGAAAAAAATTTTCTTAGCGTGTTCGCCCCTCTTCAGTGATTCTGTATTTCTACCATGAAGAGCTTCTCAGTGAAAACTCATCTGCCTTGCAGATGCCGTTCGGAGTCGGCGTAAAACAAGAAAGTCCCGTCTGGCCAGTTTGTAGGAAAAATTAAAAGGAGCGCGACGCAAATCGGAAGAAAAGCTCGGCCCAAAATCTCCTCGGAGGTCATCGCGCCTTGTATTTTTTAAATGAATTATTATTATTTTTTCTCAGCTCCTTCCCATATTTTGCTCCAAATGTGATTTAACTGCATTGCTGTCAGTTTATCATTCGTGCAAATATTTGCGCTCATTTGTGACTCTGCAGCATTTTTTTTTAACATTTTTGTTATAATTTTTTTTCTTTGTGCATACCAAAACTTAAAAACCGTCTGCCTGACATTCGTGTATTTGTTTACCTTTGCAAAAGTGAAAGTATAATGCGCATGCGCAATGAGCCCAATAAGCACCACATGCGGTTATAGCTAAGATTGTTTGTTTGTTTGTGAGGTAATGTAGAAAACAGTTTATTAACCACACTGAGAAAGTCCATGGTATGGAAAGGTATGGAGACAGAAGTCGGCATGGTGCGAGTAAGCTTAAATAGTTAGGTGTAAAATAATGATGCAAAATCGAAATACTTTTGCCAAACTAAGAAGGTATAAAATGAATGAAAACCAAAGGAGGTAGGGGGGAGGGAGGGGAGGGCTTTATTAATTTATCGTATAAATATGAAGTTTAGTACATTCAGCTGGGTTGCCCAATAAAATATTTTTCATATTCTATATTGTACGTCTTTTTGCTCGTGTTTCCTTTTTTCTTTGTTTTTGCAAGTTTTACTTGTTAATTGCCCATATGATCATTATGAAGTAATTTTTGTTTAATAGCGTTATAAGAGCCTTTGTACTCGCCGAGTGAGAATACTCTACATGAATGCTTGTCTTTTGAAATCAGTTAGTGGATAGTAAAAATGTTGGAAGAAAGAGATAAAAATAAATAAAATGCCAAAAAACGACGGTGTGATCCGTTTTGCCTATACCTCGAAAGAAATTTGAAAAAATCTAAACCTGGTTTTACGATGGATCAGCTTCTGGAAAGAGCCTATATTTATTCGACAAGAAAAACGCTTCAGTTTGTTTTGTTAATTTTCCGACAAGGTGGTTAAATCATGCTTATTGAAAAGACTTTTTTTTACGTAATATTAAAGAAAGAGAAGTCGAATGAGGAATGTCGCAGTCCTAAAATAGGAAAAATTAGTCCAGTTGAGGTTGGAGATCCCATATACGGCTTTAGTCTCAGAAAGCTTACTGTCAAGTGCTGCTCTATTGAGAGATCACAAGTACATCCATTTCCGTCTCAACCATCTTGGCAGAGGCAGATACCGAACGCGTCGCTCAAAATACTGGCAGTGACGCATCTAAGGTTGATGATACTAGGTTTTCCTCATCGGTAGTGGCGAATGCTAGGGGATAACGGATGCTGGTGGATAGTACGGTTGAATATGCTACACACTGTGTATCTGTGTCACGCTTGCAAAGTCTCGAAAAGCTCGAAAAGTTACGTGGAGAGACAAAAAGAAAAAGTGTATTAAATAAACAGCGAAGGTGTGGACCTCCTGAAAACTGTTTAAAGAATGGCTTGACACTTCTTAGGTTCTGGAAAAGGTGCAGGTATACAAAAGAGGTAGAATAAAGCTTTCCACGCTGCCGTAAAATAAAGTAAGCTTACGTACGTTAAAGAGTGAGTAAAGAAGACAGCCGGCTCTCTAATCAAAACTTAACATGATGGATGTCACAAAGGCTTTTAAATCGCTCAGGGTCGATTACATGCTAGGAGTACAGAAGAAGGCTATATACATCCTTGAGATGCAAGGTTCGATTCAAGGTCAAGGCCAGAAAAATAATTTTTATGATGTGTATTGTTTTTATTAATTTTTCTAAAATTGAAAAATTATAAATAAAAAAATATGAATTAACAGGAGGGGCAGTCCACGGTGCGCAGCTAGGTGCCAAAATCTGGAATGTTTATTAAACTGCGAACAACTTAGGCTAAACTAGCAACAACAAGGGTCCCAGGGAACTTATTCCTGTACTGGGGCCATAATTGAAGCGATCAGATGGAAAGGTCTACTTCTACCTAACCAAACTTTTTACTGGACATGGTTAGCTCAGTAAATAACTCCCCGAAAACAATAAAAGGAGCTTTCGAATGTATACAAATTTCCATATAAGTGCTAAATAACAATTAAATAATTAAAAATTTTGATGCAAGGCTAAACTTTAATATATAAAAATATATGTATATATGAACAAAATGAGTTTGGAATTTTGTTTGGCTTTCTCCATGTTTGCTCACTACAGTTCGGTTCGATTTCGCCTCAGCATCGGCAATAGCGAAAGCGGAACATTTGTAAAACACGAAGTTTTTTTTCTTGACCAAATTCTTGATTTCCCGAAAATGGCATAGATTTTTATAAAGTGCGTTCTTTTTTCCACCCGGCGTAGCCCGGAGTTGCCAAAACTGGTGTCTTTTGTGTTTTATTTTCATGTCTTGGCTGGTTGATAAGCATTGTTCTCTAAGTTGATGAGCTATTACTCCAATTATAACTTTTTGTTCCTACAAGTTAAGTAAAATGAAATCAGTTTCGGAGCGTTCGAGCAAAAGTTCCTTGGCTTATTGTTTCTTTGGAAGAAGCAAAAAAGAGATGCTAATTTGATGATAATATAATTCAGACATAACAAGTCTCCCCATTTCCTCTTACAATAAAACTTGATAAATGAAATATCATTGATTCAAAACTACTTTTTGCTAAGTTATAGCTTATTATTCTGGTCTACGACCCTTTTAAACTTGTTTTATATCTAAGTTATCCTGGTCTTTAACCGATCCCGTCCATTTTTACTAGAAATATTTTCTGCTATAAGGAAAATATGTGTACACAATTTCATTACGATATGTTAATTTTTCTTCGAGTTATAGCTCCCGAAACATAGAAAATTGCTTAGTCATAAAAGGGGCGGTGCCACACCCATTTTCAAAAAGTTTAGTGTTTTCTACTTTAATGTTATACATCAATTTAGAAAGTAAAATTCTATTGATATAAAGCTCTTTTTTGCAAAAATATAGCTTGTTTTATTCGTCCGCGAGCCTTTTAAAAATCTTTTATATGAAAGTGGGCGTGGTCCTTAACCGATTTCGTTAATTTTTCTTCAAAGCATTCCTTATAGTAAAGACAACCTGTCTGCCGAATTTTGTTATAATAGGTTTAACGATTTTTGATTTATGATTAATAATATTTGTAAAATTGATTTTATCACAAGTGGGCGGTGCTACGCCCATTTTAAAAAAAGTTTTCAAATTTTTGTCAAGAGTCTCAATATCAGTCCACATGTCAAATTTCAACATTCTAGGTGTATTATTTGCTAAATAATCAGTTTTTTTGTGTTCTCCAAAATGTTATATATTTAAAAAGTGGGCGTGGTTATCATCCGATTGCGTTCATTTTCAATGCTAATCTATTCTGGGTCCAGGTAAGCTCGTGTACCAAATTTGGTGAAGATATCTCAATATTTACTCAAGTTATAGTGTTAACGGACAGACGGACGGACGGACGGACGGACGTACACGGCTCAATCAAATGTTGTTTCGATACTGATGATTTTGATATATGGAAGTCTATATATATCTCGATTCCTTTATACCTGTACAACCAACCGTTACTCAGTCAAAGTTATAATACCCTGTGTGCAAATCACTCTGAGTATAAAAAGTCCATTATATCATATTTCATTTAGCAACAACAAATCTCCATTACACCACGCCTCATCGCTATCGCTATTATGGTCTGCTGCATAATTGAGGTTTTAAATTAATATAGGTAAATTGCACGAAGAGCTTATAGATGATAAATATCGATAATGAAACTTTGAAATGCTTGATTATCGTCTGGTTACATACCTACATATATATCAAAGTTGATGGATTTAACTGAAGCAACACAAAAGTGTTGTGCTTTCTTGTTATTGTTGTAGCAAATAAAATATGGCTTGTAAAAACAATCAAAATTCAATTTTTTTGAGGTGCTAATATTTGGCTGCAAACAAATGGAATGCGCAATCAAATTTGGTAATAAAAAATTAATAAAAAATACCGAACTATTAATGCAGGTGAATCCGTTATATTCGTTTTGCGGTTAATATAATTTTCCCCTTTATTTTGTAGTATGTGATTATCGCAATTTTAAACGCATCTGATACTTCAGCTATCAAAATATTTATTATGCGCATATATTTGTCTGCCAACAAGCTTGTGTGTAATTATGTAAAAATTGTGCCTTTTATTTACCAAATATTTATCAACTCAAAGTTTTACACATCTCTCGTATTGTTCGATTTTTTTTCACTTAATTTCATGTATAATTTCTCAATGATTTCTTGTTTGGCAACTGCACCTGCCCTAAATCAATTTTATGCAATTCACTCACTTTTCATTGGAAATGAGATGAATGGGACAATGATTAAATATATAAATATGTACATATGTACATACATATATATACTGAATATATTGATATGTTTCTTAAACGGCTTACATTACCAAATAAATTGGGAATCCCTTGAGGTCTAGTTTTAAACTCGTTTTAAATATCTTAAAGGGCGCATTCGAGGAACTCAACTTTTGAACAACCGTTTAGTGAACGCTTTCCTAAAGCGCGGTTGAGTATTTGCTAAACACTTTGGCCCGTAATCTTAGTCGCTGACTAAAATACTCTTTAGTTCAAATCTTGCCTAAATTAAAAATGGGATTTAAAATTTTGGTCTGTCATAGATATATTAAACACAGTTTTCAGCTAAAATAAGCATGGACAGGGTATCCGCATGAAAAAAAAGGTATTGATTGGCACTAGGAAGAAATTTTTTAGAAATTATAAAAGTTCACCCTGTTTCTTCCCTGCAAAAATTGTTGGATTACGTGTTCCATTTTCTTCATGTTGGAGTACTCTAACAATACTCCTTTGCAATGCGATTGCGGACCACCATCAGCCGATCATTGCTCGTTTTTTAACGACCGTGATCACGACACGATGACAAATAACTGATAATAAAATTTTACTATGGCAACTCTGATAAAATGCAACTGGCTTTATATATATATACTATAGTACAGATAAATATTAGTTTATTCACGCAAATGCTAAATAACATGAGAATATTCGTAGTATAAAATATAATAGTGAAAGCGAGACGCCTTTTCAGGAAGAAAAAAGCAGAAGCAGAAAGGCGTGAGTGCGAGGAGCTTGAGCTGCTAGCCACCAGGAATAACGCCCGAAAATTCTACCAAAAAATACGGCGACAGACGGAAGGTTTTAAGACCGGGGCAAACTCCTGTACTCCTAAACTCCGTTTAGACGGTTAAGCGCCAATTAAGTAAGTAAGTAAGTAAACTCCTGTAGGAATGAAAACGGCGACCTTGTAACTGATGTCCAGAGAGTGCTTAGATTATGGAGGGAACACTTCTCTGCTCTCCTAGATGGAGGCAGCAATTCACCGCGCAGAGATGAAGAACCCGATCCCGCAATCGATGATGATGGAATATATGTCCCCCCGCCCGATTATGACGAAGTTAGAATAGCAATAACCAGATTGAAAAACAACAAGGCCGTGGGCGCTGATGGATTGCCTGCGGAGCTATTCAAGTTCGGCGGCGAGGAGTTGGTAAGGCGCATGCAGCAGCTTCTTAGCAAAATATGGGCGGACGAAAGCATGCCCGACGGTTGGAATCTAAGTGTTCTTTGCCCAGTCCACAAAAAGGGGGATACTGCAAAATGCACCAACTATCGTGGAATCAGCCTTCTTAATATCGCATATAAGGTCCTTTCAAGTGTATTGTGCGAAAGATTGAAGCCCACCGTGAACCGGCTGATTGGACCTTATCAGTGCGGCTTCAGACCTGGTAAATCTACCATCGACCAGATTTTCACAATGCGCCAAATCTTGGAAAAAACCCGTGAAAAGAGAATCGACACACATCACCTCTTCGTCGACTTTAAAGCCGCCTTCGACAGCACGAAAAGGAGCTGCCTATATGCCGCTATGTCTGAATTTGGTTTCCCCGCAAAACTTATACGGCTGTGCAAAATGACGTTGAGCAACACCATCAGCTCAGTCAGAATTGGGAAGGACCTCTCCGAGCCGTTCGAAACTAAACGAGGTTTCAGACAGGGTGACCCCCTATCGTGCGATTTCTTTAATTTGATGCTGGAGAAAATTATACTAGCTGCAGAACTTAACCGCACTGGAACAATATACTATAAAAGCGTGCAATTACTGGCATATGCTGATGACATTGATATCATCGCCCTAAACACCCGCGCTGTTAGTTCTACTTACTCCAAGCTAGAAAAAGAAGCGGTAAAGATGGGTTTGATGGTGAATGAGGACAAAACGAAGTACCTGCTGTCATCGAGCAAAGAGTCAGCGCATATGCGCCTTGGCAACCACGCTACTGTTGGCAGCCATAATTTCGAAATAGTAAAAGACTTCGTTTATTTGGGAACCAGCATCAACACTAGCAACAACATCAGCACTGAAATCCAGCGAAGAATCAATCTTGCCAATAAATTCTACTTTGGACTAGGTAGGCAATTGAAAAGTGAAGTCCTCTCTCGGCGAACGAAAATCATACTCTACAAGTCACTTATCGTACCCGTCCTGCTATATGGGGCAGAAGCATGGACCATGACAACAGCAGATGAAGCGGCTTTGGGAGTGTTCGAGAGAAAAGTTCTTCTAAAGATTTATGGACCTCTACGCGTTGGCGATGGCGAGTACCGAAGAAGATTTAATGATGAGCTGTACGAGCTATACGCAGACATCAACATAGTCCAGCGAATTAAAACGCAGCGGCTGCGCTGGCTAGGCCATGTTATGCGAATGAAAGATGATGCTCCGGCCAAGAAAGTGTTTCTATCGGAACCCGCCTATGGAAGCAGAGGTAGAGGGCGGCCCCCACTCCGTTGGAAGGACCAGGTGGAAAACGATTTAAACTCCCTTGGTGTGACCAATTGGCGCCGGTTGGCGGAGCGAAGGAGCGACTGGCGCGCCTTGTTGGACGGCCATAGCCGTTTAGACGGTTAAGCGCCAATTAAGTAAGTAAGTAAGTAAATATAATAGTTGCATTGCCCCTCTCCATTTACTTTCATTTTAAATTAAATTCACTCCGATCATTCATTCCGACACAATTCCTCTTTAGTACTTTGGCATATGATCCTCTGTGGGTGCTCCATGGAGTACTACAGTGAAAGTACTTTGGAAAGTACTCTCACGTATGTACTCTATGGAATACTCACAAACAAAGCGAGAGTGGGATCACCTACTCCTCTCCTAGGACATCGCAATGTTAATTGGAGCACATTTTTTGTATGAATACTCCCAAAGGAGTATTCCTTACATTATTTATGGAGTACTTGCGTTTTTTGAAGGGTTACAACCGTGGTTACTAGACTCCACGTATAAAAAATGGTATGTAATTTTTTACTTGACAAAAACTCTTACAATACCCCAAAACGTGTCAAAGGAGTACCAGAAAACGCGTTTTGATCATAATCCGGTGGCGGATAATTATCATTCAATTCTATTTAAAAGTTATTAGCAAACGTTTTGTAAAAATTCGCTGTTTTTTATCAGCCGTCAATTTAAAATCGAGTGCACAATCTTTTAATTGAACATGAACTTACTTATTTGAAGAAAATTTACTTAATTTCGTTCTTAAAAAATTATATAAATCTCGCAACATAAACGAATAAGTATTTAAAACGGATTTGGGCTCCTTAAAGCAAATGAAGCAACAAGGCTATCCACTCATGCACTCGTATTCATGTTGAATAATTTATATAGTTTGTAAGAATGTTGTAAAGAAAACTTGCTTGCATTAAGACAGATGCGACGGCCAAAATAATGCAAACCTTAAATGTTAGGTGGCCCTAACCGTTAAAACCATTTAATTTAATAGACCCGAAACCGAAAAGGGATATCTCTAACTTCGATACTAATAAGTATGCAGGACATTCAATGATAATCAGGTTAAATCAAATTAAGGTTTGTATTCGCAAAGTCAGCATAAATAAAAGGAGTTTAGTATAGTTTTCCGTAGGAAAGAAGTGACCTAGAATTTTGAGCCATTGTATATGGACCAGCAAAGTGGTAAGTCCCTTTTACATTAGAAAATCATTGAACTCAAGTCGATCATGACATAGACTAAGAGGGTGATAAAGGGGGGAAGTAGTTCAGCAGCGCCCGTACCAAGCAGTTCTTAAAATTTTTGTTGCTAATTCTTGTTGTATTCCGTGTTTTATTTCACGCTTTATTTTAAGAGGAATTGGAAAATGTAAAAGGGAATAGAAGACACAAAAGGAAATGCCAGCAGAATTGAATTCAAGAATTCTGTAATGTAATTCAATAAATAGAAGTCGGAAATAAGAAATTGTTCTTTTATTAATAGATATTCACAAAAAACCGAATTATTACCCTCAAACGGCTGCGAAACTTGTGAAAATTGTATCAGCGCAAAACGCCTTTTTAGTTAATTCTTTTCTGTGTACAACAATATCACCAAAATTACATCAAGCACATGAAAGTCTTAAACTTTTTTTTCCAAAAATATCTTGGCAGAGTAAAAGTATTGCTTTGCCGCCTTCGGATTATTGCTTCCGAAATTAAAACGCGTCATTTGACACCTCTCTCGAAATTTTTAGACATGTATTAAGAATCGATGCCTGTGGTAAATAATTCCTTCCATTGAATATTAATTTCTAAATTTAATGCCAAAATCAGTATAGGATGCTACTTTTTCCTCAAAAGATACTAAAATATCAAAACTCACAAATATCTTTGAATGCGGATTGGTCTTAATTAAACATTTCGCATATGTGGAGCCAAGTAACCATCGCACATTTTAAGATTGTGTAGTTTTCTTCACAAACATATTAATACGCATTCTAGGTATAATAAATTAGCTCCTGGCGTATATTTGCTTGTCGGGGAAGCCTTTTTTCACTTCCATTGAAGTTCATTGCGTTTAAATAGCGAATTGTTTAATTTCTCGCAACTTTTGACAGCAGACCACAAACTTAAAATCGATTTTAAAAAATTAAAATCACGCTCATGTCATTTCAAATTTAAAATGCTCTTTTAGAGATAAAGTAGTGTTTAAGTGGATTAAAACAGACTTAAAATGATATTTAATTTAGAACCATGTTTAAACCAGACATGTAAAGTACTGAGTACATACTTGTACTAGTACCAAATAAGTACAAGTACTCAAGTACTTCAAATCTAAGTACAAAGTATTAGTACTACAGTACTTGTACTTCGAATCCGAAAGTACAAGTAGATATACTTACGAAATACTTGCAAGTACACGAAAGTACTTTTTCTGATAAAATATGTCAGTTTGATTCATAAATGGAAAATCAAAATATGAGTAAAATTTATATTAGAAGGCAACAAGAAGTAAAACTACATATCAAATAAGTATAAATTGTACAACAGCTAACAATATTGAAGTAGTTTTGTGTTTGCCTTCATTAGTACTAGCTTTTCAAACGAAAAGTCCGTGATTAGTTGCTTTCTAGGACTATAAACAATGCCTGCGAAGGAAAATAAACGCTCTACTGGTTCGGAGGAAGCTGAGGGCGTATTCATTTTGAGTGATAGATCCTTCATAAGAGGATAACTCTGAAGCATATTGAAATCTGTTGATGTATCATTAAAATACCTGTAAAACTCTTCTTCAACCATTTTGTCAAAGTTAGGTGATCGTAAGGTTGCTGGTTGGTTCGCTTCAAAACCGTTCAATACTTATCAAAGTACTTCGAGAGTACTTACAAGTACTTTACTTGTACTTCAACAATTCAAGTACAAGTACCTCGATACTTATACTTGTACTCATTTTTCGAAGTACTGAGGTACTGATACTTGTACTTGTACTGGTACTTTTTCTTTACAGGTCTGGTTTAAACCGATTAAAACTCTATTTTATTTCGACTGTGATTACGGGCCTTTGAGTTTTACGTCAAACAGCGAATGAATGTCAATCCGGTTTATGTACCGTTTGTATTGAGTGTGCGCCATGGCGAAACCAACTTAATTCAAAGCATTCTGTGCTTATTTTCTGAGAGAGAAAGCGATTAATTCGTGAGAGATGGGTGGGAGTGAAAGCGAGAATGGCAATGAGTGAGTGAGAGGGAGATGAAGTGAAAAAGGACAAGAAGGAGAGAAGAAAAAAGGGATGGTGAGAGGAATAGTAAAAGTGTAGGAACTTCGGGCGGAGAGTGCGAAATGCAAAAGGAATGGAAATAGGAAAGGTGGAAGAATAGGAAAAGAGTAAAAAAGGAAGAAGAAGGGAATGGTACAAAAGAAAGGACCAATTTTCAAATGAGGCGAATTAACTGTGGGTTAGGACAACGTCTGCTTGTATGTAAGTCCTCAATATATCATTCTCAAGTTGTAATAGTGGGTTCATGTGGTCATTGTGCCCAGTACAGGCTATATGCAACAATAAAAACATAAAAAGTGGTACGACATAGATTTTAACCTTCGGTTTGGTAGGCGATCACACTTCATCCGTATTCGGCGGCTATATATATATAGCTTTATAAATTGGTAGCACCTCACTTTTTACTGGCTTACTGGGAAAAACTAAATTTGCTTTGTCTATGCAACTTTTTAAGGCAGCAATATTTATTGTTGAGATTCTAGTAGTAAGAGTGCGTGTGTGATAAAGGGAAAGAGAGAGGAGTGGGTAGGAGCTGAAGATAAAAAGAATTAGGCAGAAAAACTGAATGAAGATGAAGAGATGGGTAAGGGAAGAAGCAGAAAATAAGGAATTCGAAGAGCAAAAGGAAAAGTCAGAGCAAGAGTGTGAATAAGAGTGATAATGAGAGTAAAAGTAAAAGTAAAAACGGTTGTCATGGTGTGGTAGTAGCGTGCTCCGCTTACCACACCGAGGGTACTGGGTGCAACTCCCGTGCAAAGTAATATCAAAACTTTAGAAAAAGTTTTTCAATGAGAAAAAATTTGTTTAAATGGCGTCGCTCCTCGGAATGTATTTCTGAATGAAAAGCTTCCCAGTGAAAATTGATCTGTTTTGCAGATGCCGTTCGGAGTAGGCATAAAAATTGTAGGTACCGTCACGTTCGGCCTTAATCTCCTCGTAGGTAAATGGCGTGGAGTATTTTTTTTAGGAGTAAGAGCATAAGAATAAGAGTAAGATTAGGAGTAGTAGTATGAGTTAAAGTAAGAGCAAGATTAAAAGTACAAGAAGAGTAAGTGTAGGATTCAACGGTAGGGAAGGGTAAGATTGATCGTATGTGGGAGAGTAGAGGAAGAGCAAAAGTAAGAGGCAGCCACCATGCCACGCCAAAAGCTCGGGAAAGGTAACATCAACATTTTTAGAAACAATTTTTTCAGTTAGAAAGATTGCACCTCGGCAGTGGTTCTGTAAACGTTTTTTTTTGCCTTGAAAAGCTTCTCAGCGAAAATTCAAATTTGTCAGAAAAATTAAAAAGTAGCACAACGGAAGTTCGGCTTACATTTTCTCGGAGGTGTATCGCACCTTGCATTTATTCTAAGAGTAAGAGTAGGACTGAGAACAGCAGCTGGTGTAAGACTAAAAAAAAGAAAGACAAAGAAGAGAACGAAGAGAAATGGGAAAGGAAGAGAAAGACGAAGATGGCCTAGAAGGCTCAACATGGTCATATTAAATCGTTCCTGGGACGGTCGGGCTAACTCCTTAATGGTGCTATTTAAATACCAGTTTCTTTGAAACCACCACCAACAAAAAGCATAACTTTAACACATGATTACGTACAAAGTATGTACTGTACAAGGAAGGCAATTGTTATAAGTTTACAACAACTAAGACATGACGTGACTGAATGCGTTTCTAACACTTCGATCATCGTAGCAGTGCGGGTTCGAATCCCACTACCGGGAGAAAAACTCTTTAAAGAGATTTACAAAGTATAATCGAAATAGCTGTCGCTTTGTCCATCCTGATATCACGTTGTCTAAATTTTTCCAAATTATTGAATAAATTAAAAATTGCTTCTAATAAATGTTTTCATACATTTAAAAGCAATAAGGGCAATTCCCGCTTAGTTCATACAAAAATATGCTTGCATTTGTAGCACAGTGTTATTCGCTAATGTCTTGCAAGCCATACCGTAACTGAAAGTGCAAGTAATTCACAAGCTGTTTAGCAGCTCAAAACATAGCTCAAAAATGTAATGTGGAATTAAATGACTTAACAAACGAAAGCAAAAATATAAACAGAAACCTAAAAACTTGTCAATGTATACATATCTTACAGTGATGGGTCAATCTGCAAATGAAAAAGGCATACAAAAGTGCTGTCCGTTAAAAAAAAATTTGGTAAAATACATTTCAAACGAAAAGTGACGCAAATTACAAAATAAATATGAGTTAATGACATTGCAAAGGGAAAGCAGTTATGAGCTGGCATAAGATGGAACTATAGTTAGGTACGAAAGCCATAACCAAAGCACTAGAAACACAGGAAGGAAATAGCTTGAGCTGCAGCCGCGTCTACCTTTATATTGACAGCCAAGGCTATAATCCCGCATAGCACAGCACCGTAAAGTGTGTTAGAGTGTAAGCAATCCCTGAAAAGAATCAGGACAGGGAGAAGCATACATCTTTATTGGGTACCAGAGAATATGGGAATATATGGGAATGAAAAAGAGGATGAACAAAGTTGCTCCTATCATTAAGAAGGACTGACTGCACACTGCTTTCTGGCGTCACATGCTTTTAAATTAGGCTTGGTCAGTGATAGCAAGTGTAGGAAGTGCGAGTTGGAGGAGGAAACGATCGAGCATGTTTTGTGCTCGTGCTCTGCGTTTGATCGAATAAGAGGCAAGGTTGTCAAGGAGTGATAAGGTTGTCAGATCTAGAAACAGCAAGTGGCACAGGTCCAAAGAATCTTCTAGTGTTTGCCAAGAGGACGTAGTTATTTTATATTATGGGTCCTGGTTTTTGATAGTGTGGAGAATATGGGAAGTTATGTACATCACTATGCTGCTAGTAAATAAATACACAACAAAAGCAAACAGCGAAGCTAAGAGCGTAGGTATTATTTTACATACACACATGTAGTCATCAGCGAAAAGTAGAAGTTCCCTGCAAAAAATCGTACGATTAATCCCTAAAGAGGTTGGTATCCGATTGATCTCTATTGTCTACATTTGGGTATAATTGATCCCCTATAGTCCCTTTCGGGTACAGTTGAGATTAGTGAGTTTGATATCTATGTAGCCCACTTTAATAAATATTAAAAAAAAAAAAAACACAGCAACGAAGTAAAATAAAAATGATTACAGGTGATTGAATTGAATTATTTAGTAAAAATGCGGAGACCTACACTAAAACTAAATTACTAGGAATTAACGACCACGCCGGAGTTAGGGTTAAATTTATAGGAAAATATTTTTTATTCCATTTAGAAAAGCTGTTCCGCCTGCTCAAATAGATCTTGTGGCTTGGCAAACCCTTCGATTGTCTTTCTGCCATGAAAAATGCGTCTAGGCCCTAGTTGAGTCCTTATAGCACCCAGAAGGGACTAGTCTTCTACAAAGGATTGGTCCTATCGATCCCTTTCGGGTATAAATGGGTACAATAATGTAGTCTCTTCATAGGATATGCTCAAACAAAGGGGAACAGTTTAACTTATACAAGGAGATCAAAACTGGTATTGGTCGCATACTCCTTTGCGAATCATCCCGGATTCATCCTCGACTAATAGCATTTTTTGCAGGGTTATTACTCACCCATACACACGCATATAACTAAAAGACAACAGATAGGTTAACGAGGCAAATTGAGAGTATAAAAGCAGCGCAGTCTAAGCGATAGTCAATCAGTTGGATCTTAACCACTTATCAGTGAAGTACGCGAGTATTGTAATCGTGAAGTACTACTATCAAAGTAGTGTAAATGAAGAACATTTTGCTATACTGAATATTTGAGTTATTTATTTGACATTTCAGAGATCCGAACTAAAACAGCAGGTGCAGAATAACCAAGAAATGGGAGTGAAAGAAAGTGAGCCGAAAGTCGGGAACGAAACTGCAAAAATGCAGTATAAACTATCTATGTGGATCTATATAAAAGGTACCTCTTGGAAGCAGTAGCAAAACCCAACAGGGAATTGGGAAGATGGGTAGAAAAAACTTCAGATTCAGACAAAAAACAGCAAGCTTGGGTTTTTTAACCAGCAATGAGAAGCTCTATACGAAATGCGGCCTAAACAGCCACATGCCATCAAACTCTTATGAAAAGAAAAGTTTTTTTTGTTTGTATTCATTCAACCGTGACAAATTTCCGCGACAGTTAAACAGCCAAAATATGACTACTAACACGCTTAAGTTACTTTCAAAACGACCATATCAACAAATATTACAAATTATCTATTGTAGTTGTATAAACATACATATGACACGCTTTTTTACAAACTACCTTGTTGAGAGCGCTGCGCATGCGCCCAAGATTTGAACTTTACATTTGCGCGGCATTGACATAAAATTTACTTTCTACATTCATTTTACCACTTTTTTGTAGCGCTGAGTAGAATGAATGCTTTCATTTGTTTAACAGATTTTTGGCATAATTTTGAATTTTTTTTTAGTGTCGCGTGACCATTTGAACCAACACGATACCTTTGATTTTTTCATTTCTCAAGTAGGCTACCAGACTGACTTGCGAAACGCAAAAATAAACAATTGTCTTATTATTGTAAATATTTGTAAAGAATTTACTTTCCAATCCTTCTATTTAGTTAAAATATCATTCATCAGTTCAATTGAAATTTTAAATTATTTTATTTATTTCTTTAATATAAATTTTTCGTTTACTTTCACCGACAAAGGCATCTAAAAATTGCTGCTTAAGTGGTATTTCTACTTTTTTCATTAATAAATATTAATTTAAGTTTATTTGATTTGCTTTGCAACAAGCAATAATTAATTGTACCTCACCGATGCTTTCATGAGTACAAAAAAGTCTGATGCGGATCACCATAATATGCATTTTAGGCTCTCATATATTTTTAGCAGCAAGTTTTGGCATCTTAAGGACACTTTTGACCATGATTCTGATTGTTTCACAGATTTTGACCTAAATTTGATGCGGGTATCACAGAATTGAAATGTCCTCGGATATACATATGGCATAACCGACGGATGTAGCAAAGATTATATTCCGATTTCAACTAATTTTGAGGGATATGTCGGATGCTAAGTGACTATAGCTTCAGAGATAAGGTGGCATTTAAATTTCCTCTTACCTTTTTTGTTTGCAATATTTTCATAATCAACATTTCCTTTTAGTTCCACTCCTGCTGCTGACCGGACACTGCCTTCTGGTGTCACATATTTTCAAATTAGGCCTAGGAAGTTCGGCTTTGACGGCATAGGTCCTAAAGACCCTCTGGTATATGCCAAGAGGACGGAGTTTTTTCTATAGCATTGGCCTTGGCTTCTGATATGATTTTTCAGCTTGGTCTTTCAACAAACTTCTGGTAACACTATGGATTCATTCAGTCTATGTGAGGTCCTCTCGGAACTGCCAGTTCAATCTAACCTAACCCACTCTTCCTTACTCTTTCCCCTTTTAATGCTTTTCTTATCAGCACTTTTTAACCCAATCTGTAGCTTTTGCCTTTCCTATCTCTAATTTTTTGCCGTTTTTCTATCCTCTCCCCTTTATTTTCCCTACCATCAGTCTCACCACCTCATTCTCTTAATTTCACAGTGACATTCGTTAAAAAATATTATATGAATCAGCCGAGGGGAGGTCTCGGAACAAATTTTAACGTACAGCGACACATAAAAGAAAAATATTGAGTCAGGATTTTATTGGCAACTGCTGACTTTCCATTGAACCGTCTTTTGAAGTAAAAAGTTGTATTTCTGCATTCCATTACACGTTTCGGTGATATTATGCATCTTCTTCAGGGAGTCTAGTATACATATTCGGTTTAATTAAATCAAAGTTTCATTTCAGTATATCCATATTTTTACAGTAAAGACACCATTCTGATCGTTCAATATTTAAGTTTTTTTTTGCAAAACTTAAGGAGTTTCAAAAATTCTGTCTTTCAGTGTGCATCAAAGTACACTGCGCAATGATTTTTATTTAATAACATTCACTTTGCTTCAGGTAAAATCAGTAGTTAATAACTCAAAATATAATAAGCCAACTGACAGTTCGTTAATGAATGAATGAGAAATATACAATCAACGTATTTCAACTCGTTTTCACCAACTCCATGCTTAGCCTGGCCAATAGCCAACAGGTGCAACTAAATTCAAGTAGAGTCTAAGACAAGATCAATCGCATTTTTGGCTTTTAACGAAAAAATCTGTTTAAGAACCAGTTTTTTAATGAAATTAATCAAAAATTAATTCCCAACAAATGTCGAAAAACGGAAAGAAAATTGGTGAAAATTTAATGAAAGCGACTGCGTGGCTTTGTGGGATTTTTGAAGAGAATTCAAGTGCATGGTCGTCGGAAGGCAGTTTCAAACCACACAGACAAGCATTGCAACAACAGCAATAAACATAAACTTGTTGCTGCAATTGCATTTGTAGAAATTCTCATACATAAATATATACACACTGAAAGAAAAAAGTGGTAAAATCAACCGAATTACCGGTCAATTCAACCGGTGATTCTGTAAATTTTTTATTTTTTATCCATCGCAAAGCAAATAAAAAAAGTTCCTCAAATAAAAGTTACAGCTCAGTTAACAAATAAAATAAAAACAAAACTTGCAGGGCATCCCGCTCTGAGTTTTATTTCTAATTGAAAAATCTTGTATCTCAAAATTTGGATGATACTCTTTCAAGGTTTTGAACCAGGGATTTTATTTTTATTTTTTTTTTTATATTATTTTATTTTACTTTATTTTCTTTTATTTTATTTTTGTTCTATTTTGTTTTATTTAATCAACAAACAAGGTGTCTGCAGACTGTTATTATACAAAACATGAAGTTAACATAGCTTATATAAAAAGTATTGTTAACTTTTTGACAAGTGTCTAATGATCAGATTCTTAAAAGTAAATTTACTACAACTAAAATCCAACGGCAAGGAATAGGAATAAGCATTAAATTGAGAAAGTGTCCTCCCAAGGGGACCATTCATTCCGTTCTAGCGACACCCATATAAAGCAAATCGTTACAATGAAATACACGAGAGGACACATTAAAAAGATTTTTCGTGAAGAGATAAGAACAGTCATTTGACCCCGAAACGATATCAAAGACAACGCACATTGACAAAAGAGTTCGGCTGGAGTCTAGTTATATAAGATTTATCAGTAAACAGAGGGAGGTATATGATGGTACAGGGTCTACGAAGTTCACTGACCGCAACGCAAAGCTCACAAAAGCTATCAAAACAGACTACAACCTCTAGACATAAACAGCATGAAAAGATCTCTAAACAAATACCGCATACTCCAACCTCAATCCCACTAAAGAAGTGTACAATAGTTTGAGAGTATAATAATCTGAAAATGATGAGCAGTTACGATGGATGAAAGCCAACATTGCCAATACGCTTTAGAAACTATGTAGCTTATGTGAGTGGTAAAAGTAAACTTGGTATCAAAATACACATCCAGATCTTTAACCACAGTTAAATTTTTTAATGCACGTCTGAGATACTGTATGATGTAGGAACTAAACCAGAACCTTTTACACTTACCAATATTTAGGCATACAAGATTACGGACACGCCAATGGTATACATTTCTAAGCCTTTAAAACTTGGATCAGTAAAAACCACCTTCGGTTCTGAATGAATACACAACAGACGTAGCTTACTACCATCATACCACGATGGCCGCCTAGCTCTGCTGTGTTAACTTACAGACATTAATTCCATCCTAAGAATACCATTGAACTCTGTTAAAATAACAGATTTCCGTCAACATTAGAATAACAGTGAATGCTAATATGACAAAAAGTTCTGTGGCATGATAGTCATAAGAACAAAGTAGTAAACGCCATGAGCGTAAGTTTCTCTTTAAAATTATCAGGGTGTTTTAGCTTAATATTGACATTTGTTTCGTTGTTGAAGCGAGCAATGAAACAGTTACTTTAACAGAAAACTCAGTTTGATTGAGAATCTGTCATATTCACAGAATATTGTTAACTTGCGAACAGTGGGTTTTCTCTGTTGAAAAAAACATAAGCAAATTTGTTTTCCCAATTTTACTGAATTACTGTTAATACAAGAACAACAAACCTAATTTAATGGTTTTGCTAGTCTTTCAGTGTAGACAATTGGCAAGTGATTCGGCTTTTATTTGGTTTGAGTTAAACTGCAATTGAAATTAATACCCATCTACACTTTTACTATCGACCTGTTTATTTATGAAAAAAAGTGTATGCCGACGTTAACTACAAGTATCGCTTCATAGATGAAGAAAGAAGTTGTGAACAGTCGAGGGAGTTGATAGATGGTTCCTAATATGTTGCTATAGTGAACTGGCCTTGAGACTGTGCAACACGAGTAGACGAGAGGATGAAACTCGCCAAACTTTTGATACACATTAAAAAAATAACGTGCAGTGTTACCACTTTTTGGAGTAATATCAAAACAAATTTTTGGGTCAAAGCTCTTGCTCGTAGTATTGAGTTGTGGCATATGGGAACAGCAAGCCGCTGTGGTGTGGTGGCAACGTGATCCCGCCCGAAGCAACATACATTTTTTTTTATTATTATTTTAATTTAAATTATATTTTTAGAATAGTTTAGTAGTGGCTCCGACGTTGGAATAATTGAGAGCTACATCTGGTTTTAGGTCAAAGAGAATGTCTTCGAATATCATTTAAGAAAACTTAAGCGTGGAATACCAAGACATATTGAGCACCGATTTAGCCGAGTTGAGTATTGAAAAGCACGGCCGCCATGGTGTGGTGGTAGCATGCTCAGCCTACCACACCGAAAGACTTGGGCTCAAGTCCCGGACAAAGCAACATCTAAAATTTAGGAAAAAAAAATTGTACATTAGCAAAAATTTTGCCAAGCGGGGTCGGTGTTGTTGTTGTTGTAGCGATAAGAACACTCCCCGAAGGTCTTGGGGAGTGTTATCGATGTTGATGGTCCTTTGCCGGATGCAGATTCGGTACCTTCCGGTAGCAAACACCATTAAGGTACTAGCCCGACCATCTCGGGAACGATTTGGTAAGACTACATGAAACCTTCTAGACCATAACGCCCTCCCACCCCCTTAATCCATAAGGATTGCCAGAGCCCCGGCTGTTAAAGAAACAGATTCGCCACGTAGGTGAGGTTGCCAGTTGGGTTGGAGAAGCTATATATTGCGCTACACAACCCTTTGAATCAATTTGGTATTTTAGTCGCCTCTTACGATAGGCATATCTACGGCGGGTATATTCTTAGCCCCCTAACCCGCTGGGGTGAGGTCTTCGGCAGTGGTTTGGGAAACATTCCGAGTGCATTACTGCCATGAAAAGCTTCCCAGTGAAAATTCATCTACCTTGCAGCTACCGTTCGGAGTCGGTATAAAACATTTAGGTCCCGTCCAGCCAATTTGTAGGAAAATTTAAAACGATCACGACGCAAATATCACATCGCACTAAGTACTTACATTCTTCAATTTGATTAAGCACTTTTAAAATGTTAGAGTTCATTGCTCTCAAGCTCAGTGAGTACATCAACGGTCAGCTTTTATATTGCATATTACAAAATAAGTAATGCATTTAATATAAGTTTTTGTATTTTTGTTTGTTTGAGAAAAACCACAGATTGCATTAATTAAATATGTCTAGCGTAAAACGTGTGTTATTGGCTGTGCAAAAATATTTAAGAAAATTGTTATAATTAAAAGAAATTAAACTCAACAACTGTAAGGCAAACATTCAATTTACATAACGAAAATTTCCATAAAATAACATAACGATGCTGGAGTTAGAGCAAGTAAGAGCTACTTAAAGCGAGTAATGATTATTATTTGAAAATTATCGCTGTAGTGTAGATATGTAAGCATGTGGGTATGTCGATCTGATACCAAATGCACGAGTATAGAAAATTTAAATGTATACGTGAATTTTTCTTTCTCATAAACCATAATCACATGCATTTTTTAAAATGCTTTATGGTTTTTATGGAGCTATATATACAGACATATATGAAAGGAACATGCATAACAAAACCCGCTTAATTTAACATAAAAGAAAGGCGATTAATTTCGGTTGAAGTGATAAAATAGGCGCCTTGATAAATGGTATATAAAAGTTGAATAAAAACTAAATAAATACATAGCTCTTCTTATACATATGTACGTTTGTATGTATAAGGAAATAAATACAAAATAAAATAAAAGGAAATGCAAAAATTAAAAAAATTTAAAATTGAAAAAATTCTGACACAAAAACAAAAATAAATTTATTCGTGAAAAAAAAATAAAATAAAAGAAAATGCAAAAATTAAAAATTGAAAAAACCCTGTAAAAAACATCGCAAAAATAATAAAGGTAATGCATTCAAAATGTGTTTAAATAAAATGTGTGACAATAAAAAACTAAATTTGTTTGTGAAAAAAATAAATAAAATAAAAGAAAAAAATGCAAAATTTAAAAAATTTAAAATTTAAAAAATTCTGTAAAAAATAGTAAAAAGAATAAAGGTCATCCATTTCAAATGTGTTTAAATAAAATTTGCGAAAAAAACTAAATTTGTTTGTGAAAATAAATAAATAAAATAAAATAAAAGGAAATGCAAAAATTAAAAAATTTTAAATTGAAAAAATTCCTACAAAAAAAAAAAAAAAAAAAAAAAAAATTGTAAAACGAATAAAGACCATGCATTTAAAATTTGTTTAAATAAAATGTGTGACAATAAAAAACTAAATTTGTTTGTGAAAATAAATAAATAAAATAAAAGAAAAGAAAATGCAAAAATTAAAAACTTAAAAAATTCTGTAAAATAATAGTAAAAGAATAAAGGTCATGTATTTAAATTTTGTTTAAATAAAATGTGTGAAAATAAAAAAAATTAATAAATTTAATCGTGAAAAAAATATATAATAAAAGAAAATACAAAAATTAAAAATTGAAAAAACCCTGTAAAAAACATCGCAAAAATAATAAAGTTAATGCATTCAAAATTTGTTTAAATAAAATGTGTGACAATAAAAAACTAAATTTGTTTGTGAAAAAAATAAATAAAATAAAAGAAAAGAAAATGCAAAAATTAAAAATTTTAAAAATTCTGTAAAAAAATAGTAAAAAGAATAAAAGTCATGAATTTCGTATGTGTTTAAATAAAATGTGCGAAAAAAACTAAATTTGCTTGTGAAAATAAATAAATAAAATAAAATAAAAGGAAATGCAAAAATTATAAAATTTAAAATTGAAAAAATTCTTAAACAAACAAAAAAAAAAAAACAAAAAAAATTGTAAGAAGAATAAAGGCCATGCATTTAAAATTTGTTTAAATAAAATGTGTGACAATAAAAAACTAAGTTTGTGAAAAAAATAAATAAAATAAAATAAAATAAAATAAAAGAAAAGAAAATAAAATAAAAGAAAATGCAAAAATTAAAAAATTAAAAATTGGAAAAATTCTGTAAAAAAACAATAGTAAAAAGAATAAAGGTCCTGCATTTAAAACTTATTTAAATAAAATGTGTGAAAAAAAATTGTTTGTGAAAATAAATAAATAAAATAAAATAAAATAAAATAATTTTAAAAATATATTTTTATTTGCCTTCAAATATTATAATTTATTAAATTTTAATGAGCTCTAGTGTCTTTTGATGTAGTGTCCTTATTCCCGAGCATTCCAGTAGACTTGGCATTAAAGATAATATCCTCAAAATGGAATGAATTAAAAGACCATACAAAGTTAACGCAAGAGCTGTTTTTAAACATAGTTAAATTTTGCATAATGGAAAATCGTTACTTTAAATATAATGAAAAAATATATGAGCAACGGTCAGGAATGCCTATGGGATCACCAGCATCACCTGTCGTAGCAGATATAGTCATGGAGGAACTACTATCCAAATTCATGATGGAAACTGCCAACAAACCGCGCTTATTAACTAAGTACGTTGACGACTTGTTCGCGATTGTTAGGACACAAGATGTCGACAAGATGCTCAACGATCTTAATAACTTCAATAAATCAATTCAATTTACAATAGAAACGGAAAAAGATGGAGAGCTACCCTACTTAGACACTCTTATTATCAGAAAGAATAACAAATTGTTGATTGACTGGTATAAAAAGCCCACGGCATCTGGAAGACTTATTAATTTTAATTCAAAACATGACAAAAAAACAATTATAAACACCGTAAGCAATTTCATTAGAAGAGTTCTCTCGATAAGCGACACGATTTTTCACGGAAAGAATATTGACGAAATAAAAGTAACCTTGACAAAGAATGACTTCCCTATGACAACCATAAAGCAATTACTTCGAACATACTTTACCGAAAATAAGGAGAGAACCAACATAGCCAAAGGAGAGGGAAAAATATACAAATCAGTAGTTCATGTTCCAGGAATAACGGAAAGGATAAAATTTTCAAAGCTCTATGACAGAGATAAATATCAGATCGCGTCAACTTATAAACACACGCTAAGAAAACTCTACAGCAATACAAAGGATAGAATTCCCAAACAAGAGAAGTCTGATGTAGTTTACGGGATTCCGTGTAATGGTGACGGGTCCCACTTATGCAAAAAGGTATATGTGGGGACAACAAAAATGAAACTCAAGACAAGGATTTCCGCTCACAGGTCAAATGTGAAATTAAGAAGCAGTTTTTCGGACAATAATACGGCATTGTCGTCACATTGCAAAGATACCGGACATTATCCCGATTTCGATAATGTATCCATTTTACACGAGGAGAAAAATTACGGCAAAAGATATACTTTAGAAATGCTGCACATAACGAACACCCCTAATGACACGAAAATGAATTATAAAATAGACACTGATCAGCTGGCGCGCGTTTACCGCGACTTAGTTTTAAGACAACAACACTGTTCTAGTTAGAATTGCAGCTCAACACAACAAATGCAGTGGGATGACAAATATATATGTACATATGTACATTTGTGTGTTAATGCAAATGATTATGTCTTTTTGTTCGTCATCCTATGTATTGTTGTTTTTGTAGATTTTTGTTTATACTTACGGTGTTTTAAATTGTTTATATTTTCATATTTATTTGACTTCTACGCTTTCTTTTTTCGTACATCTTGTTAGTCGGTAAAACATATTCAATTGTGTAAGTGGTATTATGTTTAGGGTTTGAAAATTGTTTACATGTTAACTAATTGTTGTTTTTGTCCACAGTTCCTGAGGATGATCTCAGAATGAGATCGAAATATCGACCAAATAAAATTGAAATATAAAAATTTAAACTGTGTTTCAATTTTTTAAACTGCCTCGAGCTCATTAAAATTTAATAAATTATAAAATAAAATAAAATAAAAGAAAATAAAATAAAAGAAAATGCAAAAATTAAAAATTTAAAAAATTCTGTAAAAAAATAGTAAAAAGAATAAAGGTCATGCATTTAAAATTTGTTTAAATAAAATGTGTGAAAAAACTAAATTTATTTGTGAAAAAAATAAAATAAAATAAAATAAAATAAAATAAACCATATTAACTAAACAAAAATCAAAATAAAAATTTACAAGAACCTTTCTAAGAAATAAGTTTTCAAAATAACATAAAACGAAATAAAATACAATAAAATAAATTTCTTAAATAAAATAAAAAAACAAATAAAAGCAAAAATTAAAAAAAAAATAACAAAAAAAGGTTAAAAATGTGTGTATTTTGTAATAATACTAAAACAAAACAAATTATTTCTTAAAAAAATAAATTGGCGGTCATAATTAAACTAAATTTGTTTGTAAAAATAAATAAATAAAATAAAATAAAAGAAAATAAAATAAAAGAAAATAAAATAAAATGCAAAAATTAAAAATTTAAAAAATTCTGTAAAAAAAAAGTAAAAAGAATAAAGGTCATGCATTTAAAATTTGTATAAATAAAATGTATGAAAAAACTAAATTTGTTTGTGAAAAAAATAAAATAAAATAAAATAAAATAAAATAAAGTAAAATAAACCATAATAACTAAATAAAAATCAAAATAAAAAATTATAAGAACCTTACTAAAAAATAAGTTTTCAAAATTACATAAAACGAAATAAAATACAATAAAATAAATTTCTTAAATAAAACAAAAAAAACAAATAAAAGCAAAAATTAAAAAAAAAAAAAAAAATAACAATAAAGGTTAAAAATGTATGTATTTTGTAATAATACTAAAACAAAACAAATCATTTCTTAAAAAAATAAATTGGCAGTCATAACTGATTGCAATGAAAGTAAAAATTATGTAATATTATAAAAACAGTTTTAATTAAAAATAAGCATAAAAACTCACGCGCTATGTATATAAAAAATTGTTAAAAACATATTTAAAACAAGTAAGGGTATCTAATATCGGATGTAATCGAACAATCTATACTCAATTGTACAATTCATTTCAGATAAATTACTTTTTAACCCTGCTGGGACATTTTTAAATACAAACTATTCCCGAAAAAAGTATTAGGGTCTTTGGCTCTCATCGCTCTTTAAAATGAGCGAAATCGGATAATAACCACGCCCACTTTTAACATATATAACATTTTGAAAAACACAAAAACCCTGATTATTTAGTAAATAATACATATAGAATGTTGAAATTAAATATGTGGACTGATATTCAGACTCTTGTGATAAAATTTATTTTACATATATTATTAATTATATAGCAAACCCCGTTAAGCCTATCACAACAAAATTCGTCAGAGAAGTTGCCTCAAAAAGCCCATAGTGAATCTAAAAGGATTTTTGTTTTCCTGCTTATGAGGCGCCTACTTTGGTTAAAACAAGAACTTGGTCGATTATTATAAGTTATTACATATTATATAAGTGCGCACATGAAATTTTGGTAATTTAGCTCGAATTCACATTTACAGACATACAAGACATCAACTATAAAACTAAATGATAAGCAAATGCACGTGATTGCTTGGTGATCTCTCACTCACCACCTGTCCAAAGTCTCAATCACCCTATTTAGGTTTTTTAAGTATAAAAGTGCGCTTGCGCAGCATCAAAACTTGCTCAAATGTTTTATGCTGCTGGCACGCACTGCCAGAGCCAGTACAATTAACGAGCTTACCGTTTACATAAAATTTTATTTAATCAAAATGAATAGCTCTAAAAATAAAAGAAATTAAATACATATGTACATGATTATAAGAGCACAAATAAATACATTGAAAGAAATGATGCTAGTAAAATAAACAAATCGGTTCTGTTGTTGTTGACTTAACGGAGATTCGGTGAAATTGATCGAATTATGGTTAATTCGACCGAGTTCTTTGTCAAGCGAGCAAATTAGTTTAGTCATATCAACAGAAAAGAAATTGTCGCTTTTAAGCTAACAAAATTTTGTAAAATTGACAGATTCCCAATCAGTCTAACTGATTTTTCTGTTAACACAACTGATTTTACAGGTCATTTCAAAGGCGATCAACTGCCAATACATGAGCAAATTTCAAAGAGATTTTACGCTCACTGCGCTCTCTACTTTGTGCTTATGACGATGGTGCCACTTGTTAAAAAAAAAACACCTTAATAAGAAAACCACCAAATCGAAAAAACACACAAAATGGGAAAACAATAAAAAACTAGTTTTTCAGTTATAAATACAAAACGAAAAACCCCTTTTTTGAATTTACTGTGCAAAAAATTATGAGATACCGGGATACTTATTTATCGGGTACAATTTTGCAACTTCTCGTTCAAGCGAAATGCAAAATTTCGCCCGCTTGTTGCAAAAGTTTTGCTTGAATGAACAGGATTTTTCCAAAGTTAGTAACATTTTGTTCAAGTTTTTATGAATTTTCACTCACGCGATCGAATCTAATAAGATAATAGAAAAACATCCTTTTTTAATGTTGATGTCTCCGACAAAATAAATGTTTGAGTTGTTTTGGAATCGTTTCAACTTAAAGTGTTTCGAAAATTAAACTTGCCGAATTACATGTGAAGTTACTCCAGTGGTGAATTACCTTCCTGCGATTTGATTCTTAACTTTTCTATAACTTACAAGTTCTCTTTTAAAATGTTACGCAAACATTTATACTACAAGTTTTGTTCGAAACAATCAAGTGTGGCAACTACATGCGAGAGAAGAAATTGAGAATGAGCTGAGCTGCAACTGAAAGAATTGAGAAACCATTTTGTGACTACTATTTTCATTTCTATATTCATATGTATATATATGTAGCAAGCATGCGTATTTATGTACTCACATATTTACGTATTTATATGGCGGCCGCCGTGGTGTGTTGGCATTGTGCTCCGCCTACCACACCGAGGACCCTGGGTTCACACCCCGGGAAAAGTAAGATCAAAATTTAAGAAACAAGCTTTTTCAATTAGAAGAAACATTTTCTAAATGGAGTCGCCCCCCTCGGTATTCGGCAAGCACTCCGAGTGTATCCTGCTCTCAGTGAAAACTCATATTCCTCGCAGATACCGTTCGAAGTCGCCAGAAAACAAGTAGGTCGCGTCCCGCCAATTTGTAAGAAAAATTAAAAAAGAGCACGATGCAAATTGGAAGAGAAGTTCGGCCTAAAATCTCTTCGGGGGTTATCGCGCCTTTCATTTATTTATTTATATGTCAACATAGGTACCTTCATACAAAGCTGTCGCAACAATTTTTTTTGTTCATTTGACTACTAAAACGGTCAATTACGAATCAACGATTTGTGCGCAGTTGATTCAACATCTTGTTGCCATGGATAGAAATTGACAGAAATTTCGGTTGAATTGACCCGTATTTCGGTTGATTTTACCATTCTTTTTCTTTCAGTGTATATGAAATATTAGTTGAAAAAAAAACTTGATTTCAATCGAAATCAGGTGTTTTACAACCAAAAATATCAAAGATTAAGTCAGTACAAGGCATTTATTACGTACATTTACAATGCATTCAAAGCCGATCCGGTTTAACGAAAAAATTGCAAAATAAATGCCACATGACATGCAGAGATACTAAGGCTAATATGTATAAATGTATGTACGCGGGATTTTACACCAGTTTTTGTGTATAAATATATACAAGTCTGATGAAGTTTATAAAATTAAAAAAAGTCCAAAAAACGGAGCTATTATTAACAAATTCATCAAAGAGATGGTGTATGTCTGAGCGCTAAAAGTGATATCGAAGCAAGTTCGTCGCTTAAGTTTTTTGTTCATTTCGTGAAGCAGTAATAACCGGCGTTTACTGGATTGCCATTACAACGCGTTGTAACTTTATGTAACTTCTTAAATTGCGTTTTCTTGGTTGTTATGAAATAATAAAAAAAAAAAATTAAAATTAAATAAAATGAAATGAAATAAAAAAACATAAAATAAAATAAAATCAAGTAAAACCAAATAGAAAAAAAAATAAAATAAGATGAAATGAAATGAATTGAAACGATATAAAATAAAATTACATAAAATAACAAATAACATAAAAATAAAATAAAATAAAAAAATTAAAATAAAGTAAAGTAAAACAAAATAGAATTAAATATAAGTAGATAAAATAAAAAAAGTAAGGAAAGCTAAGTTCGGGTGTAACCAAACATTACTTACTCAGCTGCCAAATTAGAACTTGCAAAACTTTTAAATTACATTCTTTTAGAAGTGGGCGGTGCCACGCCCATTGTCCAAAATTTTACTAATTTTCTATTCTGCGTCATAAGGTAATCCACCTACCAAGTTTCACAGCTTTATCCGCCTTTGGTAAAGAATTATTGCACTTTTTCGGTTTCCGAAATTTTCGATATCGAAAAAGTGGGCGTGGTCCGATTTCGTTCATTTTAAATAGCGATTTGAGATGAGTGCCCAGGAACTTACATACCAAGTTTCATTAAGATACCGCATTGCCAACAAACAAGTCCAATTTTCACAGCCATTCTGCAACAGATGTCGCAGTGTTGTGAATATCAATTGGCACGAACCAGAATAGAAGTAGGATTAATGAAGACAAACAAAAAACCGCTGTGATGGCTGAATGTTTATAGCAGCGGCGCCTAAACGTTGCCGATGAAGGAATTTAGCAGTTCCCGAAATGGATCTATACAACGAGCTTTGGCAGTTGTCTAAATTTTTTCTTTCTTCTATTCTAATTTAAAAATTTTTTCAATTAAGAAAAAAATTATCATAACAATAATAATGATAAAAAATTATTGTTAGGCCTTGAGCTCGATTCGAACCCGCGATCCTAAAAAATAAAACAATATAACATAAATAAACAAAATAAAAGAAAATTTTAAAATACAATAAAATAAAATAAAACAAAATGATTAAAGTGTCAACCTCTGGAAACTTTCACAGAATGACCACATACACTCAAAAAGTTACGTGCAGTATCAACACTTTTCAAAGCCACGTCAAAACTAGTTTTGGTGTACTTTGAAATTTAGCACCAAAACAGTGCAATATGAAGAAGTATGGTATAATTTTACAATATTACACTTTTCCGAGTGATATCAAAACTAATTTTTAGTCAACGCCGTTGAGTATTGAGTCATGGCAGATGATAACAGCAAACTGCAGTGGTGTGGTGGTGATCCGACTTTCACACTGAACATCCTGGTTTCAATTACCGACCAAAGCAATATAAATTTTGTTGTTTATTATAATTCAAATTCTATTTTTAATATAGTTTTTTTTTTAGCAATGTACACTTTTTTGGGTTTTATATAGAACAACACCCAAAGTGCGGGTTAAGTACCAAAATTTGTGTATGTGCAACCATGCAAAAAAAATACAATATATAAAAAAAAATGAAGATATGAAGCACGTTAAAAACTAAATACACATAAGTTTTTAATGAGAACTTGAATCTTGTAAATTTCAATAATTACAATTTTACGTGCTTAAAATCGAGCTTAAGCTCATCTTAAAGCAAACAATATATATAAATATAAATACAAAAAAAAAAAACAATTATAGTGCACACGCATCTGTATGTATAACTTTGCAAAAATTTTATTGCTTTACGTGTTTACAATTTTGCATATTATGCCGCAATACCGGGGTCAGTTCAATTTCATTTTGTTGCGTTTGTGACATTTCATTGTTGTTTGCTCAAAATACATAACTATTTTTACATAAATACGTACATATATTTGCATATTTGTCAACACCAGCGTTGCTTGGGAGATACCCATACGGCAAGCATTAACAAAATTTCTAGCGTAAAAAGGAAAAAAAATATAAACATTAAAATAAAAATAAGTAAATTAACTTAATTAATGGTTTGCGAAATTCAAAAAACGTTTAATGTAAATAATGAATTTAAGGTCAAATGAAAAATAGGAACGGTTTTATTTTTTTTTTTTTTTTGTTTTGAATTTAAAAATACTTGGCATAAAACGAATAAACAATATCGGCATTCACAATTGGCCCGTTAACGTAAAACGGTTGTTCTTCTAACACCTCAAACTTTATGATAAATATATCCCTGTAAGAATGGTCAAAGTCTCCAATAAAAAACCTCCATGGTTTACAAGAGTGGTATTACAAAGTTTAAAACCAGAAACCAGCTATACATACGTTGGAAACGTACACCAACGCGCGAAAACTGGGAAGCATAATGCGCTGCCCGTAACAAAGCTAATCTGACCACGAAAAACTCTAAAAGGCAGCACTACCGTACCAAGTTAGATGTAAACTTATCTGGCAAAGTATTGTGGAACCATCTAAAGTATGTTGGAATTGGCAGTAAAACTAGTATAGAATGCAATTTAGACGCCAACTCTATGAATGATTACTTCTTAGAATCTAACATTATCCAAAGCAGCTGAGATTTTAAACTGAATGAAAGCTTACTACTTGCAACAGAAAAAACATTTGACTTCTCAACCGTGACTGAGTATGATATTCTAAAAAATATTTTTTCAATTAAATCGAATGCCATTGGAGAGGACAACGAAAGCTTAAAATTTATAAAGCTGAAAATCCTATTCATACTTTCAACCCTAACACACATTTTGAATTTTTCCATCACTACCTCGACGTTTCCGGACTCCTGGAAAATAGCTAAAGTTAATCCATTCCATCAGATTTTCGGCCAATTAGCATACTTCCTTCTTTGTCAAAGGTTTTGGAAAGGCTAATGGTTACGCAAATAGTTGATTATCTATACAACAATAATCTTCTTGCCGAAAACCAGTCAGGATAAAAAAAGTTTCACAACTGTGCAACTGATATGCTTAAAGTAATTGATGATATTAGACCGTCCTTCGATAAAGGTGATTTAACTGTTTTAACTCTATTGGACTTCTCCAAGGCTACCTTAGTAATCGTTGGCAAAAGGTTGTGACTAAAAATAATAGGGCTTCTGAGTTAAGAAGATTGCATTCGGGGGTACCTCAGGGATCCATTTTGGGCCCGATTTTGTTCAGTATTTTTATTAATGATATGGTCTACTGCTGTAAAAATGTGTCCATACACCTGTATGCGGATGATGCACAAGTATATCTATCCCGTCCAACAGGACTATGTGAAGATTTGATAGTTAGAATCAATGATGATTTGCATTCAATCTCTATTTGGGCCAAATCTAATAATTTGAGTCTTAACGCAAAAAACAACCAAAGCCATATGTATTTCACACAGGTCAAATTGTGAGGAATTCTTTCCTCCAATAATTTTAGAGGACTCGTCTATAAATTTCGAGTCAGTTGTGACTAGCCTTGGTTACAAAGTTAATTCATATCTTGGGTGCTCCGATTATATAAACCAAATCATATCTAGAATTTATTTCATTCTAAGAAAGCTGTTGTACACAGCTAACTTCGTCCCGCAGGACACAAAATTACGTTTGGTGAAAGCCTTTATAGTTCCACTCATTTCTTATGGCGAACTCATCTACGGGCACCTAGATAGCGCATCTGAGCGAAAACTTGCAATGGCCATAAACAGCTGTGCAAGGTATGTGTTTTGTAGGCGTAAGTATGACCACATCTCACAATTTAATTACAAGATACTCAATTGCAATCTGACTTGCTACTTGAAGTACCATAATCTTATATATATGCATAAACTCATTAATATGAGACATCCAAAGTACCTTTTTGAAAAGTTGGCTTTTGCGCATTCGATTAGAACACGCAACCTCATCGTACCAAAACATCATTATAATACTTCATCACGAACGTTTTTTGTTAGTGTTGTCAAACTCTGAAACTCTTTACCAAACAAAATTAAATCGATAACAAATTCCAGGAGCTTTAAATTGGGAGTGTTTAAGTTTTTAAATATCTAATTTTTCTTCCTATTTTCTTTTACTTTTTCATTCTTATGACCTTTATTTCTGTTTTCATATTTTAAGGAATAAATCTTTCTAAACCTAAAATATTTGTTATAAGTTGTTAATTATGATTTAATTATTATTGTTATTAGATATTATTATTATTAATTTTATATGAAAATATTGTAAATTAATTAATGATGATGGGCTTAAAACACATTATCCTTACGCTCAACCAACGAGTCTTATAAATAAATAAATAAATTCCTTCTAACAATATTTTAACTATAACAAGTTTTCTCATATGATTTTAAGGCGGCTTTCGTTCGTCGGAAAAATCCATTAAACAAATTTTGATTTTTTTATCTTCTTTTTGGGAGAGACTACTCAGTTTAGAGGATGTGCTCAAGGGGTTGTACTCTCTTCTCTCTTGTAGACCGTAGTCATAGATGACTTCCTTCAGTTTCCTCTAGCGGGTTAGGGGGTCAGAATATATATGCGGTAGGTATGCCTGTCGCAAGAGGCGACTAAAATACCAGATTCTAGGGGTTGTGTAGCGCAGAGGTGGGAGGGCGGTATGGCCAAGAAGGTGGCATGTGATCATAACAAGTCGTTCCCGAAATGATCGGGCTTGGTACCACAACGTACCGGATCTGCATCCGGCAAAGGACCATCAACATCGATAACACTCCCCAAGGCCTTCGGGAGTGTCCTTATCGCTACAACAATAACAACAACTCCTTCCGTTACTGAAACCCAATGGATTTGACACAAAAGGGTATGCAGATGATTTAGTAATCTGCATCACAGGGATGCATGAGCAAATAATATATAATCAAATGCAACAAGCCCTGCGCCATATAGAAGTGTTGTGATACTAAAATATTGTCTATCAATTCCGATTTTCAATGGAAGCAAAATACACTGGATAGAACCCTCATGTGGAATGCTTATCTAGTTGCTACTCTAAACAAAGCAAAAAAAGCTTCCTTTGCTTGTACTCAACTCTATGGCAGAGCATGGCGGCTATCTGCCAAAATAGTTATCTGGACATTTAATACTTTTGTGAAGCCAATAGCCGGAGACCACGCAAAGAACAGCAATAACAAAATTAAGCAAACTGCATCGACTGGTTTGTATTGGAGTAATGGGTGCGATGAGAATGGCCCCTGCTTAGTGTTTTGATAGGAATACCATTCTAATAGAGAAAGAGTAGAAAGTGCTCCAAAATATATCTGAGATAAAGAGCGAACACATGAAAGTAATAAAAAAAACCACAAGGAGGGATTTATCTCCGAAGAGATGCATCATGGTCCTTTTAATTTTTTCTATAAATTGGTAGGACGGGACCTACATGTTTTCCGCCAACTACGAATGGAATGGCAGATGAGTTTTCACTGAGAATCTTTGTATGGTAGAAATACACTTGGACTGTTAGTCAAATCACTGCCGAGGAGCGACCGCGCTTAGAAACACTTTTTTCTAATTGAAAAAAATTGTTTATAAATTTTTAATGTTGCTTTGCCCGGGAATTGAACCCACGATCTTCGTTGTGGTGGGCAAATCACGCTTCCACCACACCACTACGTAATGCAATGGCCCTATACAATGGTCAATTGTGGACAGAATTCTTTGGTAAGCAAGAAATTCGTACACTGACCCTGACTCGGAGGTCTGGTTTACGATGGATACAAATTTGATGACGGAAAAAAGAAAGCTGGCATCTATGGGCCGAACTTCCAGAAATCGATATCAATAAGATGCTACCCTACTATTTTTCAAGCAGAAATCCATGCAATTGAAGTTGGCGGTATAGTATGTAACAAGTAAGCTAAACCTATCCTATACACAAATCTGTGCGTGCGGTGAGGATGAAACGTCGGTTCACATTATCTGCGAATGCGTCGCTCTGGCAAAGCAGGGACTCTTCCAACTATTTGACATGAAGTGAGGAGTAAAAAGCCTGATGAAGTACTTAAATACATTAAAGGCCTCCACATAAAGTAATAGGCTGAAAGGTCAAACACAATGGCCCGTAATCATTGCCGAAATAAAATAGGGTTTTATTGGTTTAAACATGGTTATAAATTAAATATCATTTTAAGTCTGTTATAGTCCAGTTCAACACTATTTTATCTCTAAAAAAGTATTTTAAATTTAAAATGACATGAGCGCGATTTTAATTTTTTTAAATCGTTTTTAAGTTGGTGGTCTGCTGTCAAAAGTTGCGAGAAATTAAACAATTCGCTATTTAAATGCGATGAACTTAAATAGAAATGAAAAAAGTCTTCCCCGACAAGCAAATATACATCAGGAGCTAATTTGCTATCGCTAGAATGCGTATTAATATGTTTGTGATGAAAATTACACAATCTTAAAATGTGCGATGGTTACTTGGCTCCACATATGCGAAATCCTTAATTAAGACTGATCCGCATTCATAGCTGTTTGTGAGTTTTGATATTTTAGTATCTTTTGAGGAAAAAGTAGCATCCTATACTGATTTTGGCATTAAATTTAGAGATAAATATTCAATGGAAGGAATTATTTACCACAGGCGTCGATTTTTAATACATGTCAAAAAATTTCGGGAGAGGTGTCAAATGACGCGTTTTAATTTCGGAAGCAATAATCCGAAGGCGGCAAAGTAAGACTTGTACTCTGTCAAGATATTTTGGCAAAAAAAAAAAATTTAAGACTTTCATACTTTAACTAAAAAGGCGTTTTGCGCTGAAACAATTTTCACCAGTTTCGAAGCCGTTTGGGGGTAATTATTCGGTTTTCTGTGAATATCTATTAATAAAAGAACAATTTCTTATTTCCGACTTCTAATTATTGAATTACATTACAGAATTCTTGAATTCAATTCTGCTGGTATTTCCTTTTGTATCTTCTATTCCCCTTTACATTTGCCAATTCCTCTTAAAAGAAAGTGTAAAATAAAACACGGAATACAACAAGAATTAGCAACAAAAGTTCTAAGAACTGCTTGGTACGGACGCTGCTGAACTACTTCCCTCCTTTATTACCTTCTTAGTCTATGTCATAATCGACTTGAGTTCAATGATTTTCTAATGTAAAAGGTACTTACCACTTTTCAGGTCCATATACAATGGCTCAACATTCTAGGTCACTTCTTTCCTATGGAAAACTATACTAAACTCCTTTTATTTATGCTGACTTTGCGAATACATACATAAATTTGATTTAACCTGATTATCATTGAATGTCTTGCATACTTATTAGTATCGAGGTTAGAGATATCCCTTTTCGGTTTGGGGTCTATTACATTAAACGGCTTTAACGGTTAGGGCCACCTAACATTTAAGGTTTGCATTATTTTGGCCGTCACATCTGTCTTAATGCAAACAACTTTTTTTTACAACATCCTTACAAACATGAACAACATGAATACGAGTGTATGAGTGAATAGCCTTGTTCCTTCCTTTACTTTAAGGAGCCCAAATCTGTTTTACAATCCGTTACAATTTTTTATACGTAGAGTCAAGTAACCACGGTTGTAAGGAACAGGGTGAACTTTTAAAACTTCTAAAAAATTTCTTCATAACGCCAATCAATGCCTTTTTTATGGGGATACCCTGTCCATGCGTATTTTAGCTGAAAACTGTGTTTAATATGTCTATGACAGACCAAAATTTTAAATCCCATTTTTAATTTAGGCAAGATTTTAATTAAAGAGTATTTTAGTCAGCGACTATGAATACTAATCTGGGAAGCCGTTTCTGTTTGGCATATGAGTTCCAGTAGTACAACAATTCTACAAAGTGTCTACTTTTCTTTGTCAGATGATGCCATTGTTGCTCGATCTGCCGTTCTCCATAAAAATACGGGCAATCTACTAATTTCGCATATGCTTGCGTTAAAAGCATCTGTATGAAAAACTGATTATTTGACGGAGCTTTAAGATTGCGTTGAACGCGTCTATATGTAAAATTTGATTGTGACGCGGCCATAAGTAAACAACATGCTGTAGAACCCAAAAATTATGGACGACCTTTCACACTACTCACTAAACAAAAAACAGGTAGTCGTTAAACAAATAATGAAAAATGCTATATAATGCACAAACATCCTCATTCAAACGCCCGCTGCTGCGTCACAGATGCTGTACTTAAATACATACATATTTTTAGAATGCATCGATACAATCGAAATAATTTCACAGCAACATTAAATAGATACAAAGAAAACCGTAAAGCAAATAATGGCTTTAAAAGAAAAATCTTCTTCAATAACAACAAAAACAGCAATAAAATAGAGAAAATACGAAATGCATTGAAAAAAGAAAAACTAAAACTCAACACTTGCTGCGCTGATTTTAGTAAATGCATTGGCGTTGTTTTTCTTGTAGCCAACTTAAAAGAAGATTTTAAAGAATACGATCTAAAATTGTGTTACAACTTGTTTTTGTAGGCCACTCATCTTTCTTAGGTAGCTACATATAATCCAGTATCCAATTGTGCGTAGGTGTTTAGCTGCAAGCAGGTGGCCAGTGAAATATACAATAACAACATTGACTATTAAAGGCAAGTAAGTACAAATGAGTAGGTAAATAGGGAAATAAGATTCTTGGATTCTCTTGGGTTGTTTTGTTTGTTATTGAATATTTTTCATGCACCATTATATACATACATATTTAGTTTAAATTTGTTCATAGAATTTGTTTGTAAACAAGAGTCTGTTTTAATTGTTTCCTCAACCTTCGAAAGTACAGACTTGACTTTACTGCATGTAAATATAATGCTTTGTTGGTTGAGATTCTAATTAAGTTTATGTATTTATACACAGCTGTACTTGTACACCGGGTATTATAAATTTGATTAGGTAACGGTTGGTTGTACAGGTATACAAAAAATCGAGATAGATATAGACTTCCATATATCAAAATCATCAGTATCGAAAAAAAAATTGATTGAGCCATGTCTGTCCGTCCGTTTGCCCGTTAACACGATAACTTGAGTGAGTATTGAGAGATATCTTCACCAAATTTTGTACACGAGCTTATCTGGACGCAGTATAGATTGGTATTGAAAATTAGCGAAATCGTATTATAACCACGCCCACTTTTTATATATACAGCATTTTGGAAAACACAAAAAAAAAATGATTATTTAGTAAATAATATACCTAGAATGTTGAAATTTGACGTGTAGACTGATATTGAGACTCTTGACAAAAATTTGAAAACTTTTTTTAAAATGGGCGTAGCACCGCCCACTTGTGATAAAATCAATTTTACAAATTTAAGTAATTATAAATCAAAAATCGTTAAACCTATCGCAACAAAATTCGGAATGCTTTGAAGAAAAATTAACGAAATCTGTTAAGTACCACGCCCACTTTTATATAAAAGATTTAAAAGAGTCGTAGACGAATAAAATAAACTATATCTTTGCAAAAAAGAACTTTATGTCAATGGTATTTAATTTCCCAAGTGGATTTATAACAATAAATAAGAAAAACTTCAAATTTTAACAAATGGGCGTGGCACCGCCCTTTTTATGACTAAGCAATTTTCTATGTTTCGGAAGCCATAACTCGAAGAAAAATTAGTTCAGAATAGAACCATATGTATTGCGCAGCCATGTAACACTATTGAGCACACAAAACAAACAACAACAGCTTTTCAGGTGTACACACTCAGAGAAAAACGCCGTTCTAAAATCCAGCACCACCGTACTCAATTCAAACTTTTCATGTTCTTACTTCTTTGTTTTTGAAAAACCGAACGACCTGTTCTTAAAACAACAACCTTGTTCTTGAACTGACAGCATTTTCTTGAAAAGAGAACGGCTGAGCTTAAAATATGAACAAATGTTCTATTAATGAGAACAAATGTTCTTAAATTAAGCCCAAGAAAAAGAAACGGTACAATTCGTGCGCACTGCAATGTTAAATACAACATTTGGCGCAAGGCACCAAACATTAGTAGTGGCCCAGCGGCTATGATGTTGTCGTAGAGGTCGTGTGGCTCGAGTTCGATCACCGTCAAACTCTGAAGTTTTTTAAAATGATTTTTTTATGTTATATTTTTTTAACTCATATTTTTCGTTCAGTTCCATTCACATATGCACGGGTAATTCTCAAACTTGTTATGAATTGTTTTAAGTATATATTCAGATTGCAACAATAAAAAGAAGAATTTCTCAATAAGAGAAAGCCACAAAAAATGCATATTATGCGTTTTTTTTTAATTTTTGTACTTTAATAATATTTTTTTGTTATTAACATGCCAACGTAATAAAACTGCACTGCGTTTTTGTGGCGCACGCAAACAACCGGGGTTTTTTGGCCTAACCCAAATAAGTATGCGTTGCGACAACGTAAAGCGTGTGTGCAAACGTCAAATCTAAAGCTGCAGACATTGGTACTTTATCGGTAACCTTATAACAGCTTATTCGACCAACCTTATGAGAATCAATGCAATCGATTATTGGTGCCGCTAAGGTCGTAACCATATCGTAGCCAACCAATTGGTTTTTGGTTTACCGTCGTAACGATAAACAGGGATACGACTACGGCGATACGACAAACGGCACCAATGACTACAGCTTAAATGTCACGCAGAAAAAAAATGGGAAATCGAGTTAGGTTTTCACGCAGCAAATTCAATTTGGGTTGCTCTCATACAAGTTGTATGTGCATGAGACATTTTTGACAGAAAATGACTTGCGTGCCTTTATATTAGGTTGGCATGTAATATTTTTATTAATGACAAAAAAATTATTATTAATAAAAAAATAAATAAATTGGTACTAATTGGAAAAATTGCCCTCCCCCCTTGCCACCCACAAAAATAAAGCACAAACCGTTCTTGAATTGAGACCGAAAAATGTTAAATCAACCACAAATCGTTCTCAAAGCGTGAGAATGAAAGATTTAAATCAATTAGTGGTTGAAATGAGCACAGAAGGTTCACACATCAATAGCAAACTGGTCATAAAATACGAACGGTGTGCTTGGAAAAACCGTTCTTAAAACAAGCCCATCGGTCACGAGTTACAAAAAACGTATTTAACAGACTTTTGTCAACGAATGTTCTTAATTTTGAACTTGTTTCGTTCGTTTTAGAACGATTTTTTCTCTGAGTGCAGCTGGGTATGTAAAGTTCGGTTTCACCCGAACTTAGACTTCCTTACTTGTTTTTACTAAAACTTCCCATACATAGATATGTACATACAGATATAAAACAGGTAAATTAAGAATGTGGAAACAGCTCTATGCCATTAAAAAAGGAACAGCATGGAAATTAAAAACAAACAAAAATTAAAAAAAAATCTATTTAAAGCCAAAATTTTCCATTGAGAAGAGAAGCTAATCCTATAAGCTTTTCGGAGGCTATTGCGCATTGCATTTATTAATTATTTCTATGGCGCTTTTCACCTCTACTGTTCCCACATGAAAAGCTTGACGTCTTTAAAATCCACGAAAACTGATAAACATCTTGTTGTTGTGGGGTACATTAGCTGTCAAACAGGAGGGAACGAAACGATGCGATGCATGTTTTATCCAGGAAAATCCCAGTAGATCTACTCTCAGGGACCAACGACGCGATCAATGTTTTATCACGGTAATCCCAGTAGATATACTCTCAGTTGAAATGGCCGATTTGTATGGCTTTGGAATCAGCCGACCATCTGAAGATACTAACAAAAGCGCAATAGTTATGTGGCAAGAACGGTGGGAAGAATTGAGAAAAAAAATCGCTGGACCTTCCTGCTATTTCGGAATTTAGGAAAATGGTACGAGCGAAAATATGGCGAACTAAAGTGCCACACAGATATTGAGCGGGTACGGCGGCTTCTAGGAATATCTACATACATGGATAGAGGAGGATTCTTTCTGTCCACATTGTTCCTCCGAATTGGAAAGCGCAGGGCGAAAGACTATCCGTACACAGAGTTTTTGGAGTGGAACCTTCCGTTAGGGATTTAGTTCCCCGAGTATGCAGACAAATAGATTATTGGACTGCTGTGAGCAAGATGGCCTTTATAGTTATGGCGCAATTGATGCAGGCTGAAAGGGAGCGGAGAGAAATGCGCATGCGAAGTAGTGGCGACTTTTTTACCGCAAGACCCACTTTTTGAGCTTCTGTATCTAGTCCTAAGAAGGCAGAACCCATGTCGCATTTGTTAAAGCCAAAAATATAAATATCATCAGAGCTTAATTAGCTTTTCAGGAAACTTAAATTCAGACATAACAGCATCTAAGCATCTTCTTTTCGCTCTGTCAAATGCTTGCTTTCTTCATGGCTACAATTTTCGCCTGAAAGACACTGCAGTAATATGGCAGCTTGTAGGATCTACTTATTTATGGAGCGACACATTAAACAGCAGACCCGATCCCTTCCGTTAATTTCGAACCATTTGCGCACCCTTGCGCCAACCTTCCGGCTCTATTGTGGCCCCACGATCTCCATCGAAGCTCAAGCATGGGATCATATAGTACGTTCTCTCTATATTACATTACGATATGCTGCTATGCTCATAATGCCTGCACTTAAGCTGCACCGAGGCTTTAAGCCTTGGCGCTGCTACTAACGCTATATTTTTGGCCAATAGGTCTGCAGGCGAGATGTGCAGTTTGGAATGCTATGCTGCTGACGGAGTAGTTTTTAGGGCTCGCGCTATGCTTAGCATTGAAAATCTGAAGTTTTTGGTATACTTAATTTTTTTGTGTGGCTGTCCAGCAAACAAGTATCCTATAGTAAAGTATGGGCTTTAAAAAGTGCCGTAAATACCCAATAAGAGAGTTTGGGCGATAGACCTCACATGCATCCTAGCATCCTCTTGCATACATACTCATTCTCTCTTCCACATGGAGTTTTCCGGACAACTATAACATAGATATTTTTCTTGTAGGTTCATCCGTCCAAGCTTAGGATTAGTCAAATTTCCTAGTTAATAGCACCAGATCAGTTTTTTACGCATTGGCGATTAACCCGACTTCAGGCATTTACATCCTGAAGCGCCTAATTCATCAGAGAGCTGATTGTTGGTTTTCATCTGCCGCTTATGATGACTTAAATCTCACCTAAGTTTGACTGCTAGCCTGTCGAGCCGCATAAGCAATTGGTTGATTACCAGCACACACAGCGTTCCTCTGTTGTGGCCTTGCGTAGATTCCATTGCGACGTGATCATTCCATCTGATTGATGAGCCAACACCGCCTAGGGGCTTAAGGGTTCATCTCCGTAAGCATTTTGAGGAAATACGGCACCTGAGAACTTAGATCGGTCGTAGCTGTTAGGTGGGGCGAATCACTGCTAAAACAACAGCAACAACGTGATCATCCTGCAGCTTAACATGGAGCCAATCCAATTTGTTAAGGCCGGATGTACTTCAATCGAGTTGAGACAGTTCATCATTGCCCTTTTCGAGACATTGTTGAAAGCTCCGGCAGCATCCATAAAAACACCTAGGGCATATTCCTGCTGTTGCATGGCTTTCTCTATATTCATAACCACCCTATGCAATGCAGTATCGACGGACTTGCCTTTGGTGTAGGTATGTTGTGATGAAGAGAGTACTACTTCATTCATATTTGATTTTATATATATATACCAGCAGACCCGGCACACGTTGTTCTGCCCTAAATTTGGCCCATCTGCATACATTTTAAAAAGCTTTTTCTGTCTAACTCTGCCCTCGCCCTCTTCACTTTTTCCTAATCCTTTTATTCACTCCTCCCTCCGTCTTTTTCGCTTCATCTATCTCCATCTTCGTCTCATTCTATCTATCTCTCAGTCTATCTCTTTTGTTCCAGTCCCAGCCCCAGTCCCACTCCGAGTCTTAGTCCCAGTCACACTCCGAGTTTCAATCCCAGTCCCAGTCCGTCTCTGGTCTACTTCTCGGAAAAAAGGATCGTAAATACTAATATAGGCAAATTTATATACCAAATTTTAGGCAAATCGAATAGCACATATGTAAATCGGTATGTGGGTATTATTAATTCATGTCTCTATTTCGGCTTCGCATGCATATTTATCAGTTTTGCCAGGTTGATGCGACTAAATCGAATATCACAATGAAAATTACTTTAGAGCTCCCAGCCACAGCTTTCATTTGATATTCATATTACCCACACATTCTACGGGTATCCTGGTCCACGTTTTGGCCTATATCTCGAGACCCTAGTCACCCAGCGGTATAATATATGTGACCCGGCCTTAGAAAAGGTGGTTTATGACTCAAAAAAAAAAAATAATGCAAAAGAAAAGACTAAGAAACTGAAGAAAAGCATTGTTTATCTTTAACAGTTGTTTCTTTTTTGAGTCATAAGCAACCTTTTCATAGGCCGGGTAACATACTACTCTGTACTAAAGCAATCATCAACAGCTTTCATTGTTATCATCACATTTTAGCCTTTTGTTTTATATATATAGATTTTTATTTTTCACACCTCACTATAATATTAAAACTAAATGCAGATATTCGTTGCTTTTGAAATTCGGCTTAAAAATTGCACATGGAACAAATAAAGACTCTCCTAAATTAAAAAAAATTTCTTAGCTCTTCTAAATCGCCGGGCCCCCTCAGAGACCCGGGGTCCGGGGGCAATCCCCCCTCCCCCCCCCCCCCCCTCTCGACGGGCCTGATAATGTGCTATACTTGACATCATTCGCTATAATATTTTTTATTTATAAGCACGTTGTTTAATTAAACACCAATCAATTACACGGATGTATATCCGCACCACCTGAAAATATGGGTGCCGGTGCGTACAAGTAACATTTTATTATTACGTATAAACATATAAAAAAATTTTGCAATAAAATAATATTGCGACTATAAACTGAGATATAACCTATCCTATATTTCAAGTCAGATCAAACTACACACGGGGTGCAAAACAAATTCAAAATCGGTTGAGTAGTTTAGGAGTCCATCGCGAACAAACAATGTGACACGTGATTTTTATATATAAAGATATCTATTAATCTCTCTAGGATTTTGGATTTCGGGGCTTTTACCAGTTTATCAATCTCATAACTCAACGCTGCAGTCGTTTTTAGTTCTTTTTTACTCTTATTGCGGTAAGCTTACCTTAAAATCACTTTGTTGTTATTTATTGCGAAAACAGAAACACTTTGCAGATTCTTTGGATTTTTTTTAAAATACAACGTAGCAAAAGCTCAAGTTTAGTCAAAAGTCCACGCTTGAATAAATTTTATGGTTTTCCTTAATTGCAATTAACTAATTTGACTTTTGGAACAAAAAAATAAAAAAATAAAAATTTCAGCAACAATCCTCTGTTATGTTAAAAGTGTGAAGAACATCGTTTTACGGTAAAATCTAAGCTTACAACGTGCACTTAGTATAATGAGGTTGTTTTTCAGTTACTTTCGAATTGATAAGAGTAGAAGATGTTTTACAAAACATTCGTAATGGCACTAAATTACACTTTTTTCTTCACTTGCATCACTTCTTTGTTTTATATTTATTAGTTCGTTGTTTGTTTTGTTTGAATATAAACTTAATGCAGCTAAATCGTTCGTTTATTTATCGAACCGTTTCAATCACTTAAAAAGGAAAAGCTCACAAAAAAATTTCACTCGCCGTTAACCGATTTAACCGACTTATCGTCAATGCGTACAAAACTGCACTGAATTTGGAGTAAGCGATGAGGCTGTTGGAAATATCAACCAACAATACACAAAACAATCACCAATTGATGCACATATGGTGAAGCGCGTTGAAGCCGGGCCAACACAAACCACACCAACTAAATTTGTGAGTGACGATCGCCTTTGAGACCAGTAAAGCATCGCCAATAATAAGAGCAGCGTATATTAGCACACAGACACTATCAAACTACGAGTAGTAAGTGTAGACGAGATCGCTAAACAGCGCAGTAAGCGAGCCAACAAGCAGTGTGAACTCAAAGCTGAATTGCTAGCAGCGCACAGTGGTTGATTTGCCGGCAGTTGAGCCGCAAAATTAATAGCTCCTAAAGTAAACTACTAGATATTTTAATGAGCGGTAAATATCTTTGCTCACGGTATGGGGGAATCCCAAACGTAAGTGTAAACGTAGTCTTTGGAAGTGGTGTGCTTTGAATGTTAGCGTTTTGCGTAGTGTAGACTTATTGTGTATTTTTTATTTTTTTTTAGGGAGGACTGAAAAGGCCTAATGCACCATAATTGCTGCCGTCGTAGCAACCGTGTACCCGTATATTAAAAAACAGCCTCAATTTTGGAACCGTCGCCCACCCCGGTACCACTTTCGCATTACTTCAGGGTGGCGTTCCATATTTCTCATTTCTTAAGAGCCCACTGTTGTCCCTGCGTCCAGGTTCCCGCTATTTAATCTGAGTGTTGATTTAATCGCCACTGCTTCGCCTGCGCCTTTCTCTGCGTTCCCTTTCAGCATCCATCACGCATGTCATGACTATAAATGGCGTTTTGCTCACTGCATTCCAGTCTTCATTCCTGTTGCACATTTGTGATACAAAATTTCTCGTGGTAGGTTCCTCCCCAACAATTGGGCAAAGAGAATCTTCCTCTATCCTACGTTTCCTAAAATACTCTTTGAAACCGCCAGTGTATTGTAGGCATAGTGTGTAGTGTAGACATAGGTTGCAGTGTAGGCATATGTGCAGTGAAGGCGTAGTGTGTAAGATTGGTATACTGTATGGGATAGTAGAGTATGTATACGTAGTGTGTAGTGCGGTCGTAATGTGTATTGCAGGTGTAGTGTATGGGATTGGTATGTTGTATGGGGGATTGGATAATTAAAGCGTAGTGTGTAGTGTAGGTATATTGTATGGGATTGGTATACTGTATGCGGAGGTAGAGAATGTAGGCGTAAGTGTAGTCAAAGTTATCGATTTATTATGAGAGAGTAGATAATGTTTGCGTAGTGTGGATTGTAGGCGTAGTGTATGTGATTGGCATGCTGTATGCGGGAGAAGAGAATATAGGCACAGTGCTTACTGTAGGCGTAGTGTGTGGGATCGGTATGCTGTATAAAGGGTTGGATAATGTAAGCGTAGTGTGTAGTGCGGGCGTGGCGTGTGGGGTTGATATTAGAGCATACGATTTCTCGAACATGTTCGAGAAGAGATTTCTCGCGAGTCTCGCCTTCTCGTGAGATTCTCGAATCTCGAATTACTCGGAAGGCTCGCGAGATTCTCGAATCTCGAATTACTAGTAAGGATCGCGAGCTTCTCGAGATTCAACTTAATCGCTTCATTGGCTGTTTTATATACATGAGCTTACGATTTCTTCTGGAGCACAAGCCATAATGTCCGCAAAACCACAAGTATAGAATATTGCCAATGCAGCTACTGAATTGAAAGTCGAGAAGATCGCGAGTATTACGAGTAATTCGAGATTCGAGAATCTCGTGCGAAGCCGTGGTCTTGATGTCTCGTTGAAAAATAAAATATTGCGAACAAAATTATATGTATAATAAATATGTTTTGAGTTAAATGTCATTGTAGCAATATAATCAACAAAAAAGTCACAAGTAAAAAAAACCAAGTGTATAAATACTGTCCATACAGCGATTAAGTAAGAATGTCGAGAAGCTCGAGAGATTTACGAGTACTTCGAGACACGAGAAACTCGCGAGAAGTCGAGTTCTCGATTTCTCGGGTCTCGAAAATCTCGCTTGTGTTCGAGAAGAAATCGTAAGCTCTAGTTGATATGCTACATGTGAGCTGAAGTGTAGTCAAAGTTATCGATTTGCGATAGCAAAATTATCGATATGATGGTGAATTACCAACTTTGAATTTGGGTGTGGTCGAACTTTTATCGAAAATTTTTTGTCGGCTGCGTATAATCGATTTGTAATCGAAAAGCTTTCGGTTTGTTTTCAGAGCACTGTCGATTTGTTATCGAAAATTTATCGATTTTCTATTGTATTGTATTTTCTATTGTATATATATGTTATCGAAAGGTTATCGCTTTGTATTATGTGTATTACCAATGTTTTATAGAAAATTTTCGATTTTTTGGCGAAATGTTACAAATTTGTTATCGATTTGTTAACAACGACTCAACGGGTCGTAATGCAACAGAAACCGACACAATTTCAATAAAAGATCGATAAAACTTCTGTAAACATTCGATAACAACGCGATAAACAACCGATAAAAACCCGATGACATGGCCATAAAAAGCTGATAACAAACCGGAAGCTCTATGATAATAATTCGCTGTCGATAACACGCCTTTGATATGAGAAAAACTTGTAGGTATCGATTACTACCCAAACTATTTGTTTCGGGTAAAGCTGCCTTCAAACTTTCAACTTGGGCGAGCTCAGTCAATTCAAAAATATTAGTTTTCTAGCTGAATGTTTACATAGAGAAATTCACGACCATTTGATACTCATGACTTTTTTGGGAAATAAAGCAAACAAATTGTTTCCTTACCTAGATTTTATAAGCTTGGGTTGTATGTATGTATGTAATGGAATATTCGAGTATATTTTTAATAACTTCCAAGAATTTGATTAATTTAAAGCTGTTTGTACACGTATCAAGTACCGATGACAATACAAGAATTTAATAGTGGGATGACATTAGTTCAAGGAACATAAAGTCAATTGACCTTACGACCACTTCAAATGGCCATAAGTTTATCAAGTGCAGATGAAAATGCAATAATTTAATGGTGAGATGACATAAGGTCAACGAACATAAGATTATTATTAAAAACTTTTGTTAAAAAAAATTAAATATCACGAACAACTGGACATACTGCTTATAACTTTTCATACGGGCCTGCGATACGAACACAATCCTGCGATCATCGAGCCAATGACAAATAGACTCGATCAAAGCCGCGCCATATCTACTTTTGGGAAATCTGCTAAAATGTGAAAGGCTTAAAAACAATTTGAAAGGCGCTTATTTTGTTGCAACCGGTTAATTTTTTCAAAACGATTACTAGCTTTTCTGTTTTGGTTATTTGTTTAGAAAGGAATGCATACTTGTCGCTTTCTTAGAGTCGGTTATATTTTAGAACTTATTTTTTAATCCGTTATTATATTTTGAACTTGTTACTTGATATCAGTCACTTTTTTGGAACTGTTTATTTTTTGGGACCTGGTTACAATTTGACACGGATAACTTTTTTTGAACCGGTTACTTTGTTGAAGCTTAATACTTATTTATTTGGAACCGGTTTTTTTTAACCCGTTCCTTTTTTGAAACCGGTTACATTATTTTTTAAAAGAAACTTATTTGAAACACACATTATTCAACTTGCAAACCCTAATTTTCAGGCGATGGAGAGAACAAAACGACCACTGTGCAGCGCAGTCAATGCTCTCATCATGTTTGTGAATGTGCGCTGTCGGCAAACAGCGCTACCAGCTTAAGTCTCCGTTAGCGTCACAGCCAGCGAAACTGGCAAATTTGCCCATTGAGTTAATTTAATTTTGCGAAAAAAAAAATTGCTGCGCTACGTCGACATTTGAGTTGAGCTTTTTCTGGTTGTTTCTTTTGCAGCGAATTGTTTGAGTGCGACTACTTAATTGAATTTGAGTGGTTGGAAGAATTACTTATTTATAATAGGATTTGTTTTTATTTTAGGTATGCTAACTTAAGAGATTCTTCTCATTCTGCGGTCAATTGATAATGTTTTGTTAGTTAATTTAAATTTTACAAAAGCGCGGCATATATTTATGCAAATTTATATTAAATAGCGACTAAATTTAGTGTGAGAAATTTTGATAAGTTAAAAAATATAAAAGATTAAGGTCACAAATATCAACATGATTTTAATGATTGCGAATTAAAAATGCATCAAAAGAAAATTTTCAGATTTTTCTAATATACATAATTTAAATATTAAAATCTAAAAATAAACTGAATATATACAAAAACTTAGACCGATCTTCAACTAAAATTTAGTAAGGGCGGATCCTATTTTCCAGTAGTCTCTCTGTCAAGAATTAAAGAAGGATCACTTTGCCTATCAGTGTGGAAAATCCACGGAGACGGCTATACATAGCGTCACTGAAAAAGTTGGAAAGGCTGCGGAGTTTCAAAATATAGTCTCTGTGCTTTTATGGCATTTTAGGAGCTTTCGGTTACACGACACATCAAGCTTTCGAATAAGCTATGATTGACAAGTTTATAAGCCCACTGATTATTCGCTGGGAGAAGAACAAACAGTTTGGAGCTGGAAGGCACAACTGAGTCAATTGTTGACACTAGGGGATGCCCCTGCAGGGGGTGTACTTTCTCCTCTCTTGTGCACCCTAGTAATATATGACTGAAATCCAAGGGATTTTACACACAAGGGTACGTAGATGATTTTGTAATCTGCATCTCAGCGATGCACGACAAAACAATATACAATCGCATGGAGCAAGTCCTGCGCATCACGGAAAGGTGTTGTGATTACAAAGAACTGCCTATCAATAATAATAAAACGTTCCATGTTAGAACCTTCCCTATTGCTATCTCCAAAATGGTATATTGAAATCAATAGTGGCTATGCTTCCTTAGGTGGGTGGCCGGAAACCACTCAAAACACAGCAGTAGCAAAGTTAAGGAAACTGCATCAACTTGTTTGTAATGACATAACGGCTGCAAAGAGGAACGTTCCCTGCTGATGCAGTTGGTGGTACAATAATGTTTCAGTTTTAAGCTGGAGACATTGGTGCTTTATAGGTAACCGTATCGGTAACCTTATAACAGCTGATTCGACCAACCTTATGAGAATCAATGCAATCGATTATTGGTGCCGCTAAGGTCGTAACCGTATCGTAGCCAACCAATTGGGTGTTGGTTTACCGTCGTAACGATAAACAGCTGATTACGTTAGGGTTACGGATACAACGATACGACATACGGCACCAATGACTCCGGCTTTAGTCTCAAACTTTTAACCGTGTATAAAATAAAACTCCAATCAACTTAAGCTATTTTGGAAATGAGTGCATTCATATTTTGTTTGAGCTCTTGAGTGCTTTAAAACACTCACCTGTTGCTACATAACTATTTGCTTACCTTTCTCTGTGTGCGTGTCTACATACGCTCGCCTTATCACAAGAACGCTCCAATACTCTCTGGCAGCATCTCTTTTGATTGTACGAGTAATTGCTGTAATTTTCTAATGAAATCAGTGGAAAATTGGAAAACCTATTTCACGTTTTTTTAAATTTTTTTTCTTGTTGTATATCTTTGTTAATGCAGGTTTTTCTTTTACTTATAATATACTTGTATATTATGTATGTATAATAAGCGGCTTTCGTATTTTTTATAATTTTCTTTGAATTTTCTTGTTCTTTTATTTTTCGTTGCTTAGCAAATCTTGCGTATTCACCATTTCAGGGTCACAGCAACAACGCATAGCAGAATGGTGCAGGTGGTAGTTGTAGAAGATCAGCTGATTGCTATTATATTGTGACGAATATTATGACGAATTTCGCGAAATTCCGCTTATTCCAAATCTTCTGCTAATGGTTGAATCGCTAAACTGTTGAATAAATAACTCCAATATTCAATAATGCAAAAATGATCTTTATTAAACTACTTTGAAAGTACTTCACAATAACACTTAACTTCACAACCAATAGCGTGCTTAAATCAAACTGATTTCTGACTACTAGGCTTTCGCTGCTTTTATACTCTCTGTTGCCTCGTTCACCCATTTCTCCTAAGGTCTAGTAATTTAGTGAACTTTATCTTTGTTTACCAGCTATATACATGTATATTTGTAGTTTGTATCCATGCGTGTGTATATGTGAGCACTACTTCGACTGATGATGGCATGCGTTTGTGAGTATCTCTCTGCTACCTTGTATGTATGTGTGTACATGATGATTGATTTGCTTACGTACATAATGCTTAGTATCGGCTTAGTGATTGTAGTATTGCTTAGTGATCATAATATTCGTCACAATTTGCTTTGGGTGAGTACCTGCCATCGTAAGGTTCAACCTCACGGTTTCAAATACATAACGAATCTACCCCAGACAGGGCTCCATGTTCCCTGCCAAACACTTCGATGCACGATCGTTGGTATCAAAATCACAAGGTCTTACGTTGGCAAGATACAAGATCTATCTAAATCCTTTCCCATTTTACCACCGTTCAGCATAGCCTAATGCAGTTTCAAACATTTCAAAAAGAAGAGTGCGCATATACTCCGTTCATACAATTATCAATTGTTATCCACAAATGATAGGCATCTGCTTTATCACCCTTTCCCTTTCTTTAACCTCCGGCAGAAGAGTCTATTGAAAAATGTATGCTTAGCTTATAATAGGTAAAGAGGCCATTCAGAACTTGGCAATGGAGCCTCCCAGAACGAACTATTTGAGGTGAAACCATAGCCACAGCGACACGCACACTAGGGGCCCAACACAAGAACAGGAGATGAGACCTATATACAAGTATCAATGATACAATATATACAGCTTACTACTGCTTTTCCTGCCCCCCGCTAGTACAGTTATTAACTACCTTAATACTCGTAGAGTAGCCCAAGTGAAACGCCGCTTCCTTTGGAGTAATACACCACTCATGGTTTGGGTAAGCCATGGTGTTATAAGCGTATCTTACCTATCGCGAGAATATTCTACGATTGTGACATTCAATTCAGATAATTACATAAATAAAATGCATGTAAGTAGGTCGAACTACCGTCTAAATTCGCAAACCAAAACCCAAAAAGTTTAAGAAATCTGAAAATATAATCTTATAGACACTTTTCGTTTTGAAACAAAATCAAACAATTTAAACCGTTACCTTCTACATTAAAAGAAATCATACAAGCGCGACTACAAAGCTGGACGCCTATTAGCGGATACAATTTTGACTGCCTTCACTTATTGGCACAGGAAGTTCGATTTCCATGCGGGTTAAGAACAATGGCGTTGACAAAGATAATACGTTTAAACGGGTAACACTGAAAGGAGAGCCATTGGTCGGGCAATAAAACTCGAGTCACTCTAATACACAGAATTGGAAATACTGAACAGTCTCTTTTGAAGTCACAAGAACCTGTTGACTGATTGATGCGGACGTACCTCCCACAAATACAAGAAAATATAATATAAAAGTTCGGCCTTTTGAACTAATAGAGCATAAACAAGTCCTCAGTCTCATCTGCAAACGGCCGTTCTTTTCCGCAGGAAGCCCAATGTTACTGTGCCACATCCTCGATCTGGATATTGTACTAGGTTAAGCCCTAACTTATCCAAAACCAACCCCGACTTAACCAACAAATGTCTTGCTAGTAAAGTGCCCCCTCATTAGCTATGTTTCCAATTACATTGTGGAAGCAACGTCTCTAACACACATGCCTATTTATCCTAACCCTATTGAAAGTGCAAGTTTTCTTGCACCTCCGGTACAGGATATTGATGGCAATTCGTGAAAAGGCAGAGTAAAGCGTACTACAGACGTACAACTAACATAAGAGAATAGTCAGTGGAGAGTGCAGTCGGATACGAAAGTTAATTATGTGGCTATATATAAAAACACTTGAGTCGCGTCCAACTGGCGCGCTTAACATAACCCTGGGCAAGTTACCGCAAATCGTTCACATTGGTGTACCTGCAGCAGGAACAGAACCTAACAACAGACTGCCTCTCTCTCAGTGCCATTTTTCGTTCTGTTATGATGATGGCGCAAGCCGAAACCGGTTTGTATACAAACCAAATATGACAAGGGATGACGGAAAATCGTTCCAATATACATGAATTATCCACCCTGTTGGAAAATGAACAAAACAAAATGAATCAGATAAGAATAGTCTCACTCTACTCAGACGGTTTGAAAATCATACCCAGCTTACAATTCCTAGCGGAGGAAGTTGGTAGCAACAACCCTGTGGTATCTCGCTAGAAAACTAAGTAAGTCAAGCTGTGGTTATGGGTTTTAATTTCAAAATCACAACCTCAAAGACCAACAGTGTCTGTAAAAGAACGCTATACAACGCTTCTTTGGGCTTCTAATGAGATGAATGCAAACGTGATAGGGGATGACCCAGCAAAGTTAAGGGCATCATTAGATAAAATTGAAATAATCAAAATACTCCACTCAGACCCATAAAATAATAAATATGTACATGAAAAGTGTAAGACGATTGCCATACTGATTTGTTACCCTTAGGGGAGATTATCCAACAAGCATGGTTCGACGACATTTATAAGATGAGAACTAACAACCTACCAAGCAGATATAGGAAATAAATATCTAATGCAGCTGCCACAATAATAGAGCACTGCCTGGAGACGCGTGGAAAGAATGAGATCTACTTCAATGAGAGGTGCAGGACTTGCGCCCTCAAACAGCCACTTTACCTGCGAGTGTCCACGTTATATACGTTACAGGACTTTGTTGCTGCATAAACGAAACAAGTAGCTGTATTGGCGAAACCAAATTGTTTGTAAAAAGCTACAATCAATGAACCACAATGAGGTTTGTTGGTGTAAAAGAAATTGCAACAATGTGGTGCCGGCTGCATTACGTGGACCTGGTGCTTCTGACTGGACGGAACAGTAACTAATCACTTAACTCTGTCGTCTGCGTGGATTTTGTTTATATAATATGGTTTTCACAGTCGCCAAGGGGTTTTGAAAATATCCATATCGATGGCTAATTAGAATATCAAAATCGGTAAAATTAAAGTTGAAGGCTTTATAGATTGCGGATGTTACGTAATTTCCACCACCGATCACTCGAATCGAGGGTATAAGATGGGTGATTTTTTCAGGATATGCTAAGTAGCGATCGTTATTTACAAAATTCTATACGGATTTGCAGCGATTTTAAGGTCACATCAGAGCTTTTCAAAAGAACGAGGTGGCCTGACACCAAGTTGATAGCTTCTGAAGAGACGTGCGCAGTAGAGCTAAGGGCTTATGGTGAAAAGTTTAAATTAGGTGCGTTAAAGTATTTTTACAAAATGTTCAATTCAAAACACTAAAATCCTATTTGTGTACACACACACTATCACACGTAACTCAATTGTTTTATTAGCTTTTATTAAGTATCAACATTATTTTCACTTTTATGTGTGCATCAAACAAGTGATAAACTCATGTAATTTTATTTTATTATGCGTATACATTTTTCACTCGAACTTAGAATCTTTGCGTTAAAAGAACAAAAACATATCAATTTACAAGCAAACAAAAAACAAACGCACAGAAATAAAACCCCACAATGTTTATAGTACATATGACAGAAAAAGGATAGACTAATGCATTTAATACAGTGAGGGGCAAATTAAAACAACTTAATTGTAATCTTAACGCTTATAACTAAGATGTAAACGAGAATCTGACGTTGCGAATATGAGTGCTAATATCGCTTTATTTTATCACTCATACCCCCACATATCATAGTTCTTGATAAAGTAATGCATATTGCCCACCACTGTTAAACTTGTATCGTTTGCGTACTCAGATATCATTCAATGACTGGATGCATGTATTACACTCACAACCTGCAGTCAAATCCACAAAATGTTTATGCTTGAACGACATCGTATGTGGAATTGTTGCTACAATACCAACTGATCAAGCAACCCCCACATACCCAAACAAATTTGCGCGCCATCATTCAACACACAACCATATGCTCGCACACATACACATGTGTACACCTAAATATCGCCTTAATGTTCAATTAGGGTAGAAAACTCTTCTGGTTTCGGGGCAATTGAATAATGACCGTCATCAACAGCATCATCATACATATTGGCCACTTTGCTCAAAAGTGAGCTAACTCAAAAATGTCTATTTTTGAATTTATGCATGCTATTAGGTTCCTCGGTCAGTAGTAATCGTTGTAGTTCCTAGCATAGCTCTACTTCGAAGCGAGAGAAGACTAAAAATGTATTGTGGCGAATGTTGACATCACTATGCTGTTACTGAAAAAACGCAACAATAAAACACAGCAAGCAGCGACACTTATGTAGAAGGCAACGAAGATATATCGCACACACACACATGCAGTCATCAGCCGAATTAGTCAATCACACATACACACGCATATGGCTAGTAGAAAAGCATGAACTACAAATATACATGTATATAGCTGGTAACCAAGCATGAGATACAACTGTTCGCGAAATTACTAGACCTTAGGAGAAATGGGTGTAAGAGAAAACTGAGATTATAAAGGCAGCGCAAGCTGAGGAATCAGTAAAAAGTTTGATTTAAACGCGCTATTAGTTGCGAAGTGAAGTATAATTGTACTACTTCCAAAGTAGTCTAATAAAGCCCATTTTGCAATACAGAATATTGGCAATTTGCAAACGAGCTTCGCGAGCTTGTATAAGTTTTTTGCGTTAAAAAATCTTCTGGCATTTAATTAAGGAGACCTCAATTGTCCATGCATAGGTTGAACTGTCTGGTCCATGAGGACCTCACTTAGACTGAGTGAGTCCGTAGTGTTACCAGAAATTTATTTAACCACCAAACTGAAAAACGCTATCAAAACCAGGACCTATGTTATAAAATAACTCCGGGCTCTTAGCTATTACTAGAAGCTTCCTAGGACGCACGTCACTTGCTGCTTCTAGATCTGACAGCCGTATAACTCCTAATAATTGGAGTCTTAGCCTGGCAAGCGCAAGCACGAGCACCAAACGTGCTCGATGGTTTCCTGCTCCAACTCACACTTTCTACATCTGCTATCACTGACCAAGCCTAATTTAAAGGCATGTGACGCCAGAAGGCAGTGTCCAGTCAGAATACCCGTCATGAGTCTCTAGTCCTCCCTTTTTAATGAAGCAACTTTGTTAGTCTAAGGTTGTACGACCTACACATGATCTTCGACACTTTGCAACACGGCGCTTGAGTCCACGCTTTTCCCGCTTGGTCGATCATGTACACCTCTTGCCTTCTCTTAGTCGGCAACTATCTTAAGGCAAGTGTGCATAGTTTCAGAAATTTAAATTTTTAAGTTAGCTTGCTTTAGATCTAGGCGTACGATTCAAGCACGTAACTATGTAAGAAAAACAACAATCTTAATAATCAGAAAGCGAAAGCTCTAATAAAAAATGACAATTTAAGCAATCCCAAAGTACGAGTATAAGTGCATGTGAAGGGTTTTTTTTAATACTTGAAATTTTCCAATTAAAGATACAACGCCCTTTAGTTGGTATAATCTGGCAACACGCGGGCGTTTCGAAGAGCTGTAGGGTTTATTGACGAGAGGAATGTAGATTTAAAAATTGGGGTTTAAGCTTGAACTAAAATTAATCACCATTTAGCCGTTTGAGAGCCACAAGAAGAAGCACGGAAAGTTAGGTTAGGTTAAAGTGGACTGTCCAAAGAACACGTTAATAACTACTTTGTAATAAAGGAAAATGGAAAAGGAGCGATCTGGCGGAGTACGCTTTTGATGTCCTCATGAATAAGCATTTGTTTGACTGCAACCTCAATCGGTGAAAGAATCACAATGAGCTCAGAGCCTCCGTTGGAGCTATTGGCAATGCTGATAAAATGGAAAATGATTAAAAATGCAAAAAAACAGCTTTTCTACTGACGAATTCATTCTGTTAATGCGCCAGAAACTAAGTAATGCAATGATCTGGTATGAGCTGGTATGTATCAGAGTATCTATTTGACCTTGATAGCACAAAGCTAGAGTACAATTAAAGTAATATTCCTTCACAAGGTAGATAGGCAAACGCACAAAAACACCAAGGAGCACGTCACTCTGGTGATGCTTCAGAAAGAAGCTGATCCAAATACCGTGTGACTGGGATGGCTCGACGAAGCGAGTGTCGCTCTGACTAGGATCCCAAGTAAAGTGATATGCTAGCCGAAAGCACAAAAACGGCAAGCATTATGGATTCATTAGCCTTACATCCTTCAAGCGAAGCCCTGGACATCTACATAAGGTTAAAGTTCATATGCGCTCAAAAATCCAAGCGGCTCTGCTCTATGCTCTGTTCATGCTCAGATCCGGAGCTGTAGCAGAGCATATTTTTCGCTACTGCTGCTACAGTCGAGATAGGGTGGGTGATCTCGCTCTGAATATAATATCCATATATTTTGCTTTTTTGTTATTTTAATTACAAACTATTTCGGATACTTACATAATAGAAACTCTTTTATGGTTACAACCTTAACTGTCCTTGGGTGTATTGCTTTCAGCAGGTCAGCGTTTACTTTTTACGGTATTTTGTTGAGTGAATGTATGTATGTGTATATTTTTTTTACTTGAATTTTCTCTCTCACAAAACTATCACTGATCACTTATCAACAATTTCACAAAACCGTAAAATGTAAAAATTCTGTGCCAATCAACCAATTTCGTGCCATCAGCACGGCAACTCTACGCAACGGAAATTCCAATAAAACTAAGTACTTCGCACACTTCAAATCATGGAAATCATTGCATACAAACGTATATATGTATGTGTGTGTGTTTATTACACTCTCCTTCCGCCGGAACACGTGTAATTCAAAGCGAGACACAAAACCAAAATAAAAATGAGATTTCAAACGTGCTACTAAAACCGGGCGCGCACCACCCCAAAGCATTCAACGTTTCGCAAAGAACTGACGGATCCAATGCCAAAAACCAAACGGAACCGCTACACACCAAAACCTGCAAAAACATACAACATAGGTAATCGCACTCACACGAAATACTAAATAACTGCCTAACAAAACTAAAATAATGAATTGGATTTAAAACAACTAATATATGAGTATAAGCTAGGCGCTTTTGGTCAATCTCAGCATTAGTATGAATGAGTGATGAGACATTGGACGATATCGGACTGACACTCAAATAGCTCAATAAAAGGTTTGACGACAGTGACGCTCACGAAACTACCTACAAGATCATGTCGGTGCTCCAATGCATTTTGTTGTAGAGAGGGTGGCTAGATAGCCAAGTGAGTTTTAAGTAGAGACATTATTATGTTAGTTTCAAGAAAGAAGAACTCGTCCGGATCATTCTTACTGAAACTATTTATAGTCCACGCGGTCTTATTTCTTTATCATTGTGCTTACAGGATATGGAGATCATTACCAAAGCTTTCACTGGAACATCTAGCGAAACTTTTTCTCAATGCTGCATTGTCATGGGACTGTGATTTAAGTTGTTCATTTCAGGAATCTAGGTTTACGGAAAGTTACTCAAATACGGTCGCAAGATTCCACATGTTGTAAATGGAGTTTTAAGTATCTCTAAATATCTCGGCCCCTGCCCAGTATAGAAAACTCTTTTATCCTAAATATTACAACGTAGTAAATCCCAAATCCACAATCGAAGTTTCAGGTCACTGAGTTATCGGGAAGTTCCTTGAAATTCGAAAGCGAAATTTTCAAGCCCGGAAGATTTTTTGAAATTTAACGATCCCTGGACCACCTAGCAAAAAAATATTGCGTTCATGTTGCATTGGCATAGGGCTCTAAAGCAAGTTTTTATTTTCAAAAATCTGGATTTATTGGAAGCTACTCAAATAGCGGTCGAAATATTCTACATTTTGTAAGTGGACTTTCTAAATATCTCTACCCCTGTCCCATCTATAAAACTATTTTATCCCAAGCATTACATTTTCGAATCTAAGCGAGCTCTGAACCACCTAGCAAGGTTATTTTTCTCACGCTAAACTGTCACCGGGTTACGACGTGTGTTCCACGTTTTAGGACTCTAGTTCTCCGCGAAGTGACTCATAAATGGATTACAAGAATCTCGAATTTTGTATGGAAATTGGCGGAATAACATCAAAAGAAACTTATGCAAAGGAAGTAAAATAGCCTTCAGTATCATGGTATCATGAATGGACACTTGAGCGCCTCTTAGCAAAGTACGTCAGCCATTAGTACTTGTTGTTGTTGTTGCTGCGATAAAAGCACTCCTCGAAATTTGGAGTGATAAGAGATGTGGGGTGTTATCGGTGTAGCTAGCCCTTTCCCGGATATAGATCCGGTATGTTCTGGTAAGGCTATCCCGGCCCCCGTCCCCTAGTTCTGCGAGGAACTTAAGGTCGCCAGAGCCCCGGCTGCTATTGAAACAGCATACGCACGTGTTGAAGTGAGAATGACAATTAGGTTGGGGAAGCTGAAAGTTGCGATGGCATGCCCTTGAAAGGGTTTGGCTCGAATTCATGGCGTATATTAGTAGGCTCTTACGACAGGCATACCTGCCGCGGGTATTTTCTAAGCACTCTAAGTCAATTGAGAGCGCCGATTGAGATCGAGTCCTCCGCCACATATGAAATTCATATCTGTCAATAGTCACTTGGGTGCCGAAGCGCGAATGTTCCGTCTACGTCTTGTCTACGTTCCACGCAAGATACACTTTTTTTGCCTCTTTATATATTTCAAAGAAGACAGAACTGGCCTCGTTAAGTTAATGATATCGGTATCAACAGGAAATTGTACGGTCTTATAATCAATTATACCACCGATGTTTTAAGTCACATTATCAGGGTTAGGCAGATCGCCTTCCACAAGTGTCTCAACATTGTTAAGGCACACCTATAGCGAAGTGGTCAGAGATCACCTCCAGGTTTGCCTTGTCTAGACTAGTCCAAAAATATCGAACTAGTCCCATCCTTACGACCGGATTGGTTTGAAAGTAATGAGTTTGAGATTATTGCATTTTGTTATCAATCACGACATCATCAGATTGGTTTCATGTTTTTCGTTCAGTAGACATCAAAGTAGTTTGATTAACCTTTTTATGCTAGAACCTGATGGGAGATGTATTATCGTAGAGGCTGAAAATTTCAACTGTAGGACCAAATACCCCTTAAATGCACACGCTGGTATTAAAGCCGCCAAACATGATTTCGATGTCATGGTGGGACAGTTATCGTATGTCTTTTTTAGTTGCTCATAAATGGCGTCCTTAACCACATCGACCGCATCGCCTTCGGTACCTAGACTCGAAAAAATTTTATTTATTTTGAAAAACTGCGCCTTGATCCGGATCGTGGCGAGATGCTAATTTACAGCCGTTAATTATTATGGCCCTTGTACTAAACGTCGCAAGGTCCTATTGTCATTCTGCTTAGACACATCCATCGTGTCTTTTGTATGATGATGCCAGCAGTTGCCTTCACGAGAACCCCAAAGTAACAGACATCTGTACCTGCTCCTGCAAGAGTGGAGACATTTTAGGTGCATGCCCTCAAATCGTAGTCCGTGAAACCTTTGTCGTGGTCGTCATCAGAAAAGACAAAAATCATCTGAGTGTTAGTATTTTGGTTTATAGTGTATTTTATGTGGCGGATTCCAAAACCAGCGCCATTCGGTTTGGATTACGCTTCATCGTGCGAATATTCTCAATTTCCTCTTCCCCCTGACGCACATTTTACTAAAACTACCAAACAAATTTAAGGAGTCTAGACTCCAGATTCTCCTTTACTTGCGCCTTATTAAAATAATAAAATAAATGTAAGGCGCGATAACCTCCGAAGAGATTTTAGGCCTAGCTTCTCTTCCAATTTGCGTCGTGCTCCTCTTTATTTTCCCTACACATTGGCCGGACGGGACCAACATGTTTTATGCCGACTCCGAACGGCATCTGCAAGGCAGGTGAGTTTTCACTGAGACCTTTTCATGGCAGAAATACACTCGGAGTGCTTGCCAAACACTGTCGAGGGGCGACCCCACTTAGAAAAATGTTCTTCTAATTGAAAACCTTATTTCTAAAATTTTGATGTTGCTTTGCCCGGGGTTTGAACCCAGGGCATACGGTGTGGTAGGCGGAGCACGTTACCATCACACCACGGTGGCCGCTTGCGACTTATTGGTGCATTAAAAACAGTTCACCTGAACATGTTGTCTTAACGAAGCACGTACAAGATGAGTTAGTTTTACTCTAACTTATCAATCTACCCTCGTACGTATAAATGCTACCTTACCTTAATAGCAGTGCCTAATTAGAGCTGTTGCATTTCAATGCCATTCACTGATTTAAAATGAGCATAAGAGAGAACCTGCGTGATATCTCACATTTTAAAAAAATACTCAAAAATCTAGTCAAAAATGCACTGAGCATATCACATTCGATTGCACGCTCAGTTAGGCAGCGTTTTTAATATCAGCAAAAGCGAACAGAAAACATTTGTGAGTAAGCTTTCAAACGATCATTAACATTTTCTGTCAAGTGAGTTTTCAATTTTTGTAAATGTGATATATGATGGTAAGGTATCAAAGCTCCTCGGGTGAATTGGAGAAAGTATCTAACTAATTTTACGTATGTAAGTAAGCGGCCGTAAGTAAGCGGCCGCCGTGGTGTGATGGTATCGTGCTCCGCCATCCACACCGAAGATCCTGGTTTCACGCCCCGGGAAAAGCAACATCAAAATTTTAGAAACAAGTTTTTCAATTAGAAGAAAATTTTTCTAAGCGGGGTCGCCTCTTGGCAGTGTTTGGCAAGGACTCTTAGTGTATTTCTGCAATGAAAAGCTCTCAGTGAAAACTCATCTGTCTTGCAGATGCCGTTCGGAGTCAGCATAAAACAAATAGGTCCTGCCGCCCCCCCCCCCCCACCCCCCCCCCCCCCTTTCCTCCTCATCCTGACAGCTTCTGCACAGAAACTTGTTGTGAAGAGGGAGCTTGTTGGTATGCGTCACCGTCGGTGTATTGGTGCTACAGCGCAAAGACCTGTGATCATACCCGTAAGTAGTCTCCCTACAGATGCTTGAGAAGAAAGCTAGTTTATTTCATCATGGTTTGTCCACAGTAAGTCTGTTGCCATTTTCCTCAATTTTCTTCAGGAGATAACTTAGCGGTGGTCGTACGGATCTGTCCGTCTCGCCTATGTACATTTCGAAACCTCTTCTGCCCATCGCAGCTGCAAAGTTATTCCCTTCAATATCGCTGTTCCACGGAACCCAGCAAAGGGAGGCTCGGCACCTCCACACCATAGCCGACTTTATCGGGTTGGATTCTAATGCCTTTAGGGCAGCTTGACTGTTGACAAAGATCATTACATTGATGACTGGGACCATATTATCCTGGAGCTGTCTGGCTGGCATAGACCTCAGCCTTGAAAGCAGTGCATGAGTTAGGAAGTCGGTACGATTGATTTACCTGCCCCATTTTTTAAACTAGGTCGTATCATTCTTATATTCGCGGCAGATCTTACAAGGGAAAATAACTTGGCTTATATTCCATACCTATGTGGGTATAGTTAGCATTTGTCGCGGAAAGTAGTTCGGATAATCCAGTTTTAACCTTCCATAAGTATGGCTTCTTAAAATATGAATACTTTACCCAAATAAAGCCGCCTGTACAACTTCTCTAGCACTGTTTTCGATTCAATTTGAGATTTCGCCAAAGGTCTCAACTTATTTTATACACTTATATACAACCTCATAAAAGCAGTTTTCATTAGCATAGCAATTGGTGTATGTACATTAGAGTGGTTTTAAAAATTTGTTTTCCGCAAAAAGATTGTACCACCCCCGCAATTTATTCCTTTGTATGTAATTAATAAATATCACAACTCCTGGGTAGATTACACCAGCTTAAGGCGTGACATATGCCCATTGAAAATGCCTAAACCCATTTTTTTAAATTTTCGAGAATAATCCCAAACAAATCTTATAAAAAGTTGTAAATATGCTGGTTTACTTGTAATTTTTGGAAATAGGCGTGGCGCTTCCCATTTTTCAATCAAGCATTAACCCTTTTTTTTGACACCAATTGACGTCAAAATCAGGTACACATATATCTCTCACATTGGTTAAGGACCACCGAAAGGCCGCCCTCTACCTCCTAGCAGGGTTCCGATAAAAATATTTTATGTCATTCGCATAACATGACCTAGCCAGCATAGCCGCTGAGTTTCAATTCGCTGAACTATGTTGATGTCTGCGTAAAGCTCGCGCAGAGGTCCGTAAATCTTTTCAAAACTTTTTTGTCGAAAACTCCCAGAAGCGATTCATCTGATTCACGCTTCTGCACCATATAGCACGACGGGTACGATAAGTGAATTTTAGAGCATGATTTTGCGTTTGCGGACAGAGGAATTTACTTTTCAATTGCCTATCTAGTACAAATTAGCATTTAATGCAAGAGTGATTCTTCGCTGGATTTCAGAGCTGATGTTGTTGCTTGCGTTAATGCTGCTTCCCAAATAAACGAAGTCTTTTACTATTTCGAAATTATGGCTGCCAAAAGTAGCGTAGTTTGCAAGGCGCAAATGCGCTGACTCTTTGCTCGATGACAGCAGGTACTTCGTTTTGTCTTCATTCACCATCAAACCCATCAATTTGTTAATTTATTGTCTTTAGTTTAGGAACGCTGCCTTTAATAAACCTACCTTTTCAAAAATAGATGTTGCTGCTTGGTCTCTAGCCGTATGTTTAAATGAAACACAACGGCGACATCTGCCACAAAAATATCACGACCTCTGTTTCTCCAGTACCCCAATAATCCAGAGAATTCCCGTGAGAACTGATCGGGATACGGAGCTAGAAACTCACTGGATGATGGCTAATTTGTGTGAGGTGAGGAGGTTGGATCAAAGAGAGAAATAAATGCTGTTAAGAATCGACCTGAAGCAAATAAGTGTTTTTTTTTTTAATTAATGGGGAACCATAAAACAGTTTTAATAAACATGGAAGAAGAACAAGAAAGGTTGTCTAAGTTCGGATGTAAACGAACATCATATACGCAGCTAGTGATCTATAGCACAGTTCTTTTAGTTCAGTTTAGTGGCCCTAAGTATTATCGAGAGAGGGGTCTTTATTTAATGATTTTGAGTCTTTTATAAGAAATATTCCGCTTTGTA